>NC_064600.1:26247769-26547769 GCF_943734735.2 Anopheles gambiae | reverse complement strand
TTCTGTTGGTGCCTTAAACGGCGGAGGACGTTGACGTCTTCTATTACATCTTTTAATCGTAAAAATCGCTAGTGTAGTTAATGGTATGAGCGCGAGAGTTGTTATTCGGGTAGGATTGTTTATCTATTGTTGAGGAGTACTTTTGCTTTACTACTTTTTCTGATTTTTCTATGAGCTTTAAGCCTAGTGCGATTGCTCTTTTTGTAGCGTGTCCAACTAGAGCACCAGTCGATTGAACGCGTTTTCCTATCCTTAATTTGCACCGTTTTTTCTCTAATCATGTGTACCTGTCGGATTTCTATTTTTGTAGCAAATTGTTCTGATTTGGGGGCTGCTAATGTTTTTTGTTTCAAGAAATCTGGACCGTCTAGCCATATCGAGTGCCCCTGTTTAGGTTTCGTAGCTTCGTCTGCTGGATTGTCTTTTGAAGCTACCCAGTGTCACTGAATTCTTGATGTTCGATGGATAATTTCCCCTATTCGACATGCCACAAATTGTTTGTAATTGCGAGCTTCTGAATTGATCCATCCTAGTACTGTCTTTGAATCCGTCCAATAGAATTCTTCATCTATATTCAGTCTCAATTCCTTTTTAATGGTATCGGTAAGTCTGACACCAAGTATTGCCCCTTGAAGTTCTATCTTTGGTATTGTAAGTGGTTTTGTGGGAGCTACTCTTGACTTAGCTGCCAAAATATTGACATTTACTGTGTCTCCCTGTATTGTTTTTAGATATACCACGGCTGCGAAAGCCCTTTCTGAGGCATCTACAAATGTATGCAGCTCTCTGCGACAGTTTCCCTTAATGTTTGAATAGGATCTGACGATCTTAATATCTTCAACAGTTTTTATAGCGTCGAGCCATTCCTGCCATTTTCTTTGGAGGTTAATTGGCAATACATCATCCCAGTCAACTTTCTCCTTCCATAGTTCTTGCATGAGGACCTTTGATTTCGTAGTGAGATTGATGACCAGGCCCAATGGGTCGTAGATTCTCATTATATTTGAAAGTATATTCCTTTTGATCAATATCTTATCCTCTAGTGGTGGAATTTTTAGTTTATATCTGAAAGTATCGTTTCTCGTGTCCCAGTGCATGCCAAGAATTTTCTCGTAAGTATCATCCTTGTTTTCGATAAAATGCATCTCTTTATTCGCTCTCCTGTTCTCAAGAAGAGAGCTTATCAATTCATGAGAATTTGACACAAAGTTTCGTATAAAAAATTAGCCTTATCATGAATTGTCATGATCTCGTTTATTGTTTTGGCAGCATCTTCAATACTGGCGAAACTATCCAGATAATCATCTACGTAATGATTATCGGTAATTGCCTTCACCGCCTTTGGGTTTTGTTGTTCGAATTTTAGAGCGTTTTTATTTTTTACAAATTGTGCGCATGCTGGAGAGCATGTCGCTCCAAATGTCATTACCTGCATAACATAGACCTGAGGGTCTTTGTTAGGAGATTCTCTGTACAAAAAACGTTGGGCACACTGATCTTCTTGCTTAACCTTTACCTGGTGGAACATTTCCTTTATATCACCAGAGCAAGCAATTTCGTGTTCGCGGAATCTGATGAGTACACCAAATAAAGAGGTGGTAGCATCAGGACCGGATAGGAGAAATGAGTTCAGTGACCTTCCTTCATTTTTTGCGGCTGCATCAAATACTAGACGAGGCTTAGGTGGAAACTTGTTCTTGTTTACTATAGCAAAGTGAGGAATGTAGTTTATCTTCCGGTTATGTTCGAGCAGCTCCCCAGGGGTAGCCTTTCGAGCATATCCTTTGCTTAGGTATTCCGCAATAGTTCGGTGATACCATTCTTTTAATTCAACATCCTTTTCGAATTTTCTTTCTTGTGATTTTAATCTTGTCAGGGCTTGGGGATAGCTATTTGGTAACTGTGGTTTGTCTTCCTTCCAAAGTAATCCTATCTCGTATCGGTTTTCCTTATATGCCAAGGTATCCTTCATAATTTCCAACGCCTGCTGTTCTAATTTTGGCATTGGCGCTTCGTTTGATTTAACTCCAAATTCTTCAGTTGAGAAAAATTTCTGCATAAGTGATGACATTAATTTTTCATCTTCTTCTTTTTGATCTTTGATTGTAAATAGAGGACTACACTTGTTTATATCATTTTGCCAATAATGTTTTCCTCCTCCGAATATTGTCCATCCCAGACGAGTCTCTTGAGCTACCGGCTGGTTAGGTTTTCCGGAGCGATATCCAATGCTTTGAGTATAATAAGCATGTGGGAGACCTAATAAAACTGTGGGAATGGCATCATAGTAACTTTCTAAATCGATATTTTTGAAGTGTTTGTACATCTTGCTTAATTTCTTAGCATCTACCGTTTGTCTGGGGAGGTCGAGTTCCTTCACCGAGCGTAGATTCTTGATGTTGAGCATTTTATTATTTGGCCCACGAACCCTCAAGGAAACAATTTGACTATGTGGTTCGTCTTGTATGTTTCCATTCGTCCACGATAATTTAAGAGGCATATTGGGCCCTGTTAGTTACAGCTGTTTTCTTACGTCATCAACAATAAGACTTGTTGCTGACGCTGGATCCAACAAGGCAAATGTTTTTATTTCCGCACATTCGTGATATAATGCGATCGGTATGATTTGATAGTAAAGCTTTCTGTCCTCTTTGTGGAAGTTTAATCTTTGTGGAGGAATGTATGAGGGGGATTGTTCCTCTTTCCTATGGAGCAACGTATGGTGTTTTTGTGAGCAAAGTTCCACTCTGCATTGAGCAGGAAGCCGGCAGCTAACTGCCTTATGGTTTTTGTATTTGCAGCAATTAGTACAAATGCCCTTTTGGGTTAACAGTTTCCATCTCTGCCATACTGGCTTATCTATGAGCTCTTGGCATTGAGTTGTTTCATGAGCCCTTCTACATACCAGACAATGATTGTCTTTAGAATACATCTTTGGCTGTAAGTGGGCATTTAAACGGTGCCCTCGAAATTTCTAATCATTTTCATTTGCTACCAAAACTGCCGCTAGGTCCTCGGTTGGTTTTATCCATAGTGCCAGATCACTTAATGTGTGAATCTCTTTTTCATTTAATGTTTTTGCAATCCATTTATTTCTAAGATCTGTTGATAGCCGTGCTATGAGGTCGCTTAGGAGCCTCTGATCATTTAAATATTGTGTTCTCCCCAGTAAATTCATATTATCTACCATATTATTCAACGCGTTGGAAAACTCTATTATTGATGTTGGATTTTCTATTGAAATGTGCCTGCAAGCTGTGAGATCGTTAAGCAAAGACTTGTAGACGCTTTCGGGGTTACCATAAAGTTTTTCTAATCGGTCGATAATTTTATCAAGATTATCAGGACTTAACATGAGACCACTGACTGATTTTAATGCATTCCATTTTAAGTATCGCTGTAGTCTATTCAGATTTTCCAGCTTTGAAAAATTTCCTTTCTTAGTTGTTTCATCAAAGGCCGTTTTAAATCGAGGCCATAGTTTATAACTACCATCAAATTCAGGAAGTTCCATAAGCGTACTTTTGCCAGCAGAAGAACTAGCAGTTAGTGCGCTTACTAGTCTGTTAATATTTTCGGTAAGCGAAATATTTTCCTCGCTTGTTTCGGGTTTCAGGGTCTTATCGCTTAGCAATTGTTTTGTTTTCTGCTTTTTTGATTCTATTATGATTTGATCTTCAAGAGTCTTCTGCAATCTTTCTAATTCTTCTTCTTGCTGTTTCTGTGATTCTCTGTTTCGTTTTTCGTTATCTATCTTTTCCTGCAATAATTTCTCTGTTTGAATTAATGCTTCACGCATTTCTTTCCCATCGCAATATATGGGCAATATATATATATATATATATATACATATACATATGTACATATATATATATATATATATATATATATATATATATATATATATATATATATATATATATATATATATATATATTAATATATATATATATATATATATATATATATATATATATGTATATAAATATAAATATAAATATATATATGTAAAATTTTGAAAATATTTTGTTTTCTATTTCCAAAATAAAAACAGTTTTTATCAGTTTTGAAAATTTATATAAAAATATAAAATCATAAAATATATCGGAATATGTTTAATATTAAAGTTATATAAATATAGGGCTGCGTGCATATCTGCGTTGAAGCTCGTGTGCATAGGCAACTTTGTGCGTGCATTGAGCAAGCGCGCAGTTGTTCTTTTCAATGGGCGTTTTGTTTCATGAGCGCGGCACCCTACGGACAAAGAGCGGGTAATTTTTATCATGGTGTGCGTAAAAACCTAGAGTTAAGCCGATGGAAGATTTCCTAGGCTTAAAAAAGGGGGCGGGAACGGGTACCACGGTTCTCTCCCGCTCCCATACAAAATACACGGTGCGCTCTCTCAATGCTCGCGCCCATGCGCGAGCATCCTTTCGTGTGCTTGTGTTTGTTTCTTTCGTGTTGCGCTGTGTGCGTTTCTTTCGTTCAGCGATCGCTCACACTCGCTGCGTATTTTTCTGTTATCTAAAGCTAAATAAAAACACAAACACGCGTAGATCTTTTTTCATCACTTTATTGAAACATTTACATTTTAACTTTACACGACTTCACACATTTACGTAAGTTGATACACAATATTTGACTAAAATAACATTGATCGCTCCATCGAAGCAAACGTTGAAGTTGTCGAATATCTGCGTAGATCCTGTTGCACACGTTGATTACTGTAAAAAAGGTACGAAATGAAGCTGCGCGATGTACATAACATGCATTACGAATCATTCGCGCAGCTTCATTTGAATTTGCACAACACTTGAACACTTGAACACTTTACAAAATCATAACACCAATCGTCCAGGACTTAGGCTGACGCATGTGCGGCCGCTTGCTGCCGATCCTTGAGCTGTACTGACGATTTCGTGTGGTAGCAAGAACGAGAGCACACAGAGGAACTTTCGGTGCAGCAGTGCAAGCGAGACACCGACATCAGCACAGCGCTGCGAGCAGATCAAACTGAGCGAGCTGGCCGAAAATGAACGCACACATTTCCACATGTGTAACTGTATTAGTGCCAAAACTGTGTCGAAACCAAAACGCGCTCTCGCCTCCGTGTATTTCACACCGATTCTCCGCTTAACTCTAGGTTTTTACACACACCATGATAAAATATCCCGCTCGTTGTTTGTAGGGCAGTATTCTGTTCTCGATTTAAATGGGGAGACGCTCACTCCCTTACTCATTGATAGTTTTTATCCATACGCTTTTTCGCTGCTCTACAACGATGTAATTCATCACGTGTAGAAGCAGAACTTTTTAACCAGCGCGTTCTTGACGGTCCAAGCAAGCAATGTTAGTAACAATGGGTTGAGGTAAACGTTGTACCGATTATCAGCGCCATATGAAAAAGCGAATGGCTGCTGCTGGCATTAATCGCAAAACGATCGAGTTCGTGATGGAACGATCGCGCACTTTTGTGACAAACGCGCTTCGGACAACCGAAACGTGCTTGGACAACCGAAACGCGCTTGGACAACCGAAACGCGCAAGTCAACCGGACGTCCTCAGAAGACCACGGCGAAAGAAGACCGTAAAATTGTTAATATATCGAAGAAACACTGATCGCGAGGGTGGTGGTCCTGCTTATTACATCAAAAACCTAACCCAAAACACAAAAAACTACTAACAAATCTATCCAAAATGACATACTTGTGAAACAAACACACACACCAATACACACTCAAACATACATACACACACACACATGCACACACACGCACACAAACACAAACCAATACAAACCACACATAAACCTGTCCCAACGGGTGCATGGTGCGTTGAAAAAACCATTGCCCTATCATTATGTCCGATACTGTACCCAAAACAACGTGTAATAACTAACACCTTCGAGGGTTTCTGTATAGCTGAAGTAAATGGAGTGTTTTTCTGCAGCTGTTATGCTCTCCCAAGTTGGGAACTAGAGAGGTTCCATGTTATGCTTGACAACCTCGTAGCAGAGCTGGATGGGCATAGACTACTTGCAATTGCCGGTGAAATCAATGCCTGGTCTGTTGAGTGTTGGAGCAAGCGTACTAATAGCAGAACTGACGCTGTTCTCGAAAGTTTCGCCCGGCTGAGAGTAGCACTGGGAAATACGAGAGAACGTCAATTATTGATATGACGTTCTGCAATCCCACCCTCTTAGAGAGATTAAACTGGCGAGTGAGTGAACAGCGACCATAATGTTGTCAGATATGCCATCAACATAGGACATAGGCTATCATCATCATCAGTACAAGGGTCCCGAGTTGGTTCTAGAGGAAGGAAAACTGAATCCTTCAATGAAGATTTCTTTGAGAAGCTTTTAGCTTTCGGAGATTTACCTATACACTACCTCTCTCTGGATCGTACAACTCGTATACATCGCGGCTATGTCGTAGCATTAATGAGCTATAAAAGCCAGTAAAAGGCAATACTTCCTCAAGCTACTATTATTATTATTTTATTAGTTCATATTCAACGGGCCTTATGGCCTAATTAAGACGGGCTACAAAACAAAATTACATAACAAATTTAAGAGAGCTCTGTGACGAAATCGCTTGGAAGCCCTAGTGACTTGCTTTCAGTACACTCATGAATGATGTAAAGTCTTCGGAACCTGTAGAACTCTGTAAAGCTGAAGAGCATTATTGAAACCCTGTTTCCAACACATTTACCACTGAACCTCAGTCCTACGATTAACACGCCAGAGACTGACCCTGTGCCTATAACGAGACAGGAGATTATTAACCTGGCTGATCGTTTAAAATGTGGCAAAGCTCCTGGGATGAATGGCATCCCTAATAAGACGATCAAGGTGGCTATGTTGGCATACCCCGACTTGTTCAAAAATTTTCTAATGAACACCCTAACTACCGGCTAGTTTCTTTCAATGTGGAAAAGACAAAAAATAGTCTTGATACCGAAGCCAGGTAAGCCGCCAGGCCACCCGTCAGCCCTGAGGCTATTGGGACTTGTGGATAACCTGGCCAAAGAGCAAGCCCCAGATTCGTCGCCATCAATGTATTGTGTTCGCGTGATAACTGTCAATCTGTCCCACGAACTTAGATGCATAATGCAATAGCAAGAACAAAATGCTAATGCATAGACCCTGCCCTAAGAAGCATACCGAAGGTGAACCCATGAGGAAGGGTACAGTATCGGACAGAATGATAGGACCCTAATGTTTTCAACGCAGCATATATATATATATATATATGTATATAAATATAAATATAAATATATATATGTAAAATTTTGAAAATATTTTGTTTTCTATTTCCAAAATAAAAACAGTTTTTATCAGTTTTGAAAATTTATATAAAAATATAAAATCATAAAATATATCGGAATATGTTTAATATTAAAGTTATATAAATATAGGGCTGCGTGCATATCTGCGTTGAAGCTCGTGTGCATAGGCAACTTTGTGCGTGCATTGAGCAAGCGCGCAGTTGTTCTTTTCAATGGGCGTTTTGTTTCATGAGCGCGGCACCCTACGGACAAAGAGCGGGTAATTTTTATCATGGTGTGCGTAAAAACCTAGAGTTAAGCCGATGGAAGATTTCCTAGGCTTAAAAAAGGGGGCGGGAACGGGTACCACGGTTCTCTCCCGCTCCCATACAAAATACACGGTGCGCTCTCTCAATGCTCGCGCCCATGCGCGAGCATCCTTTCGTGTGCTTGTGTTTGTTTCTTTCGTGTTGCGCTGTGTGCGTTTCTTTCGTTCAGCGATCGCTCACACTCGCTGCGTATTTTTCTGTTATCTAAAGCTAAATAAAAACACAAACACGCGTAGATCTTTTTTCATCACTTTATTGAAACATTTACATTTTAACTTTACACGACTTCACACATTTACGTAAGTTGATACACAATATTTGACTAAAATAACATTGATCGCTCCATCGAAGCAAACGTTGAAGTTGTCGAATATCTGCGTAGATCCTGTTGCACACGTTGATTACTGTAAAAAAGGTACGAAATGAAGCTGCGCGATGTACATAACATGCATTACGAATCATTCGCGCAGCTTCATTTGAATTTGCACAACACTTGAACACTTGAACACTTTACAAAATCATAACACCAATCGTCCAGGACTTAGGCTGACGCATGTGCGGCCGCTTGCTGCCGATCCTTGAGCTGTACTGACGATTTCGTGTGGTAGCAAGAACGAGAGCACACAGAGGAACTTTTGGTGCAGCAGTGCAAGCGAGACACCGACATCAGCACAGCGCTGCGAGCAGATCAAACTGAGCGAGCTGGCCGAAAATGAACGCACACATTTCCACATGTGTAACTGTATTAGTGCCAAAACTGTGTCGAAACCAAAACGCGCTCTCGCCTCCGTGTATTTCACACCGATTCTCCGCTTAACTCTAGGTTTTTACACACACCATGATAAAATATCCCGCTCGTTGTTTGTAGGGCAGTATTCTGTTCTCGATTTAAATGGGGAGACGCTCACTCCCTTACTCATTGATAGTTTTTATCCATACGCTTTTTCGCTGCTCTACAACGATGTAATTCATCACGTGTAGAAGCAGAACTTTTTAACCAGCGCGTTCTTGACGGTCCAAGCAAGCAATGTTAGTAACAATGGGTTGAGGTAAACGTTGTACCGATTATCAGCGCCATATGAAAAAGCGAATGGCTGCTGCTGGCATTAATCGCAAAACGATCGAGTTCGTGATGGAACGATCGCGCACTTTTGTGACAAACGCGCTTCGGACAACCGAAACGTGCTTGGACAACCGAAACGCGCTTGGACAACCGAAACGCGCAAGTCAACCGGACGTCCTCAGAAGACCACGGCGAAAGAAGACCGTAAAATTGTTAATATATCGAAGAAACACTGATCGCGAGGGTGGTGGTCCTGCTTATTACATCAAAAACCTAACCCAAAACACAAAAAACTACTAACAAATCTATCCAAAATGACATACTTGTGAAACAAACACACACACCAATACACACTCAAACATACATACACACACACACATGCACACACACGCACACAAACACAAACCAATACAAACCACACATAAACCTGTCCCAACGGGTGCATGGTGCGTTGAAAAAACCATTGCCCTATCATTATGTCCGATACTGTACCCAAAACAACGTGTAATAACTAACACCTTCGAGGGTTTCTGTATAGCTGAAGTAAATGGAGTGTTTTTCTGCAGCTGTTATGCTCTCCCAAGTTGGGAACTAGAGAGGTTCCATGTTATGCTTGACAACCTCGTAGCAGAGCTGGATGGGCATAGACTACTTGCAATTGCCGGTGAAATCAATGCCTGGTCTGTTGAGTGTTGGAGCAAGCGTACTAATAGCAGAACTGACGCTGTTCTCGAAAGTTTCGCCCGGCTGAGAGTAGCACTGGGAAATACGAGAGAACGTCAATTATTGATATGACGTTCTGCAATCCCACCCTCTTAGAGAGATTAAACTGGCGAGTGAGTGAACAGCGACCATAATGTTGTCAGATATGCCATCAACATAGGACATAGGCTATCATCATCATCAGTACAAGGGTCCCGAGTTGGTTCTAGAGGAAGGAAAACTGAATCCTTCAATGAAGATTTCTTTGAGAAGCTTTTAGCTTTCGGAGATTTACCTATACACTACCTCTCTCTGGATCGTACAACTCGTATACATCGCGGCTATGTCGTAGCATTAATGAGCTATAAAAGCCAGTAAAAGGCAATACTTCCTCAAGCTACTATTATTATTATTTTATTAGTTCATATTCAACGGGCCTTATGGCCTAATTAAGACGGGCTACAAAACAAAATTACATAACAAATTTAAGAGAGCTCTGTGACGAAATCGCTTGGAAGCCCTAGTGACTTGCTTTCAGTACACTCATGAATGATGTAAAGTCTTCGGAACCTGTAGAACTCTGTAAAGCTGAAGAGCATTATTGAAACCCTGTTTCCAACACATTTACCACTGAACCTCAGTCCTACGATTAACACGCCAGAGACTGACCCTGTGCCTATAACGAGACAGGAGATTATTAACCTGGCTGATCGTTTAAAATGTGGCAAAGCTCCTGGGATGAATGGCATCCCTAATAAGACGATCAAGGTGGCTATGTTGGCATACCCCGACTTGTTCAAAAATTTTCTAATGAACACCCTAACTACCGGCTAGTTTCTTTCAATGTGGAAAAGACAAAAAATAGTCTTGATACCGAAGCCAGGTAAGCCGCCAGGCCACCCGTCAGCCCTGAGGCTATTGGGACTTGTGGATAACCTGGCCAAAGAGCAAGCCCCAGATTCGTCGCCATCAATGTATTGTGTTCGCGTGATAACTGTCAATCTGTCCCACGAACTTAGATGCATAATGCAATAGCAAGAACAAAATGCTAATGCATAGACCCTGCCCTAAGAAGCATACCGAAGGTGAACCCATGAGGAAGGGTACAGTATCGGACAGAATGATAGGACCCTAATGTTTTCAACGCAGCATGCACCCGTTGGGACAGGTTTATGTGTGGTTTGTGTGTTTGTGTTTGTGTGTGTGTGCATGTGTGTGTATGTGTGTGTGTACATGTGTGTGTGTGTGTGTGCATGTGTGTGTGTATGTATGTTTGAATGTGTATTGGTGTGTGTGTTTGTTTCACAAGTAGGTCGTTTCGGATAGTTTTGTTAGTAGTTTTTTTTTTGTGTTTTGGGTAAGGTTTTTGATGTAATAAGCAGGACCACTGCCCTCGCGATCAGTGTTTTTTCGATATATTAACAATTTTACGGTCGTCTTTCGCCGTGGTCTTCTGAAGACGTCCGGTTGACTTGCGCGTTTCGGTTGTCCAAGCGCGTTTCGGTTGTCAAAGCACGTTTCGGTTGTCCGAAGCGCGCTTGCCACAAAAGTGCGCGATCGTTCCATTACGAACTCGATCGTTTTGCACTTAATGCCAGCAGCAGCCATTCGCTTTTTCATATGGCGCTGATAATCGGTAAAATGTTTACGTCGACCCATTGTTACTAACATTGCTTGCTTGGACCGTCAAGAACGCGCTGGTTAAAAACATGGAAACGGCTGATCCCGTGCTCTGCCTGCGTTCTACTTCTATACGCGATGAATTACATCGTTGTCGAGCAGCGAAAACATCGCATGGATAAAACTATCAACGAGTACGCGAGTTAGCGTCTTCCCTTCAAAATCGAGAACAGAATACGGCCGCGCTCATGAAACAAAACGCACATTGAAAAGAACACCTGCGCGCCAGCTCAATGCACGCACAAAAGTTTCCCATGCGCACACAACGTGCAACGCAGAGATGCACGAAGGCCTTTAAATGGCGTGCACTGGAGAAACACCTGTGAGGGAATGCCGAGTTCATTGCTATTGTGTGCGTGTCCATTTTGCATCGCTGTGCATGCACATTCATCAATCAGCACACCTGCGTTGTCGTCAGACGTAGAAGAGCTACTGTCGATGCAAACTTTAGCTTTTATCCAAGTGTAAACGCACGATGTTTCACATGATAACACACATTATCAAAATACTTTCAACGCAATATGACATAATGGCAAGCTACGTTTTTCAGACACAAACCCGAGCACTTGCAAATACACATTAAAAAGCATACTCTCTTTCTACTACACACACACACACACACACACACACACACACACACACACACACACACACACACACACACACACACACACACACACACACACACACACACACACACACACACACACACACACACACACACACACACACACACACACACACACACACACACACACACACACACACACACACACCCAAACACAAGTAACGTGGCAAAACAAGTGCACGGTGCGTTGAAAAAACCAGGGTCCTATCTTAATGTCCGATACTGTATATGGCTCAAGCAGGGGGTTTATTGGGAAAGAATCCCATGTTAACCGTCAACTCTACAACCGGATACCCGGGTATGATTTCGATTTTTAATCTTTAATAACTTTTTACAGAGAAGTCGCAGCGACTTTTTTATTCTCTTTATTTTCATGCAAAAATTTTTTTTTCCAAAAACTCGCACTATTTTTTTTCTTCGATATACTTTTTGTACCCCTTACCTCTACGACCGGCATACCCGGGTATCCCATACATATTGTATTGGGAATGAAACATTTTTACGCTAAAACTTTAATCACTTCTGTTCTAGTCGTAAGATTTGCATGAAATTTGAAGAGAAAGTGAATACATTATTATTCTTTGTCTTTGTTTTGTTGATAGAATTTTAAAAACTGTTTTGATTTTTTTTCCTTCAACTAATGATCAATCACTTTTGTATCAGTAACAAATTAGTAATAGTGCAGGTGTTACGTAACTAATTTATTATTTTTGTGCATGTTTCTTATTTTATCTCAGTTCTTGCTATTGTACATAATGGTTATATCGTACGAAAAGTGAAATTATTTTATGATAAGATATTTATGAAAATTTGTAATAGCCAGGAAAAGTTTATCGCGAAGTTTGATGTAAAATGTGTAACATAAAGGTAAAAATGGGTATATCCAACGATTTTTGGAATTATCGAATAACTGAAATTTATGAATTTTAAATGAGATATGTACATGAGAAATCAAAGCATAAGTATAAACGATCTGTCAAGCTGTCTGTCAAATCTTTTCAGTTTCGCGGAAACTCTAGTACACTCCGTTTTTTGTTGATTCACATTGTCTGCATAAACCGAAAAGAGCATTTATTTTCTGTAAACTGCGAATCACATTTATATTTCATTTGCCATTATGGAAAGTAGTGACTGGCTTTCAATTGAACAACTGGATGAGCTTAGCCTTGAGGAAAGAGAGAGATATAATCAACAGAGACTGCAGGAAATGGCTGAAGAAGGAAGCGACGAAGAAGTTTTACTTTTTCCATCCACTGATGAGGACCAAAATGATTGTTTAGTAAGTGGAGCTCTGAACGATTCTGACGCAGAAGAATTACAGGTCCCAGAATACAATCATATAGATTCAGGTGACGAGTATTCTGAAGAGTGGCTGGACGAGTACACTGCGGAAGAGTACAAATCAAAAAATGGCACTGTTTGGTCCAGCGAGCGTCCTGGAAACACGCACAAAATCTTAGCAAACAACATACTCAGATAAAAAAACACAGGTCCAACAAAAAAAAACAAATGGTTTAAGCATAGTTCATACATTTAAACAACTGCTGACAGAAGCAATGTGTGATTTGATTATTCGAGAAACGAATAGGAAAGCAATTCTATGCTTCCAAAATTCGAATGAAAGTGATCGGGTGCATTCAAAAGATTGGAAGCCTCTGACAAGCTCAGAATTTGATGCATACATTGGGTTGCTTCTCTTAGCTGGTGTGTCGCTCTCAAACTACATGCCAGTTACAGAGTTTTGGAAAACATCTTCCCATCCAATGTTTCGCGCTTCAATGAGCATTCAGCGATTCTGGTCGATCAGTCGGTTTACCCGTTTTGATAATGGTCAGACGCGACAGCAGCGGAAGACGATGGATAAAGCAGCCGCTATATCTGATGTTTTTCAAATGCTCAACGCTAATTTAAAATCGTGTTATGTGCCTGGAACAAATGTCACCGTAGATGAACAGCTCTTTGCATTTCGTGGAGGCACAGGTTTTACGCAGTACATGCCGTCTAAACCTGCTAAATACGGAATAAAAGTTTGGTGGGTTTGTGACTCCTTATCATCGTACCCTCTAAAAGGCCAAATATATACAGGCATGGCAATAACAGGTAAATAGATAGTTACATAATTTATCATACTCCTTAAAAAAATGAAGAGAGTTATGATGTTTTCTTTTCTTTTTCTTGTTTAAAACATCAGGTGAAAGAGAACGAAATCAAGGAGAACGTGTGGTGAAGGATTTATGCGATATGTTCCGAGGAAGTGGACGAAATGTCGTTTGTGATAATTTTTTTACATCGTACAATTTAGCACTCTCTCTAATGCTAGACTATAAATTATCAATCTTGGGCACTGTGAACAAAAAACGTACTTTTGTTCCAGCATTCTTCGTCAACCCAAAAGGAAGGATACCTGAATCAACCTTAATTGGGTTCAGTGAGAATGTATGTTTATGTTCATACGTCCCAAAAAAAAAAAAAATAAGTGCGTTATCCTCATGTCTACTTCTCACTATGACATGGAAATAACAGGACCTAAGAATAAGCGTAAAATGATCGACGACTACAACAAATTGAAAGGCGGTGTCGACAATATGGACAAGTATTTGTCAGAATGTACCACAAAAAGAAATACTAATAGGTGGCTACTGGCTTTTTTTACAATATGCTAGATGTAGCAGCTCTTGCTGCATTCGTATTGTACAAAGAAAATAATCCTCAATATAACACGTCCACAAACAAGAGACGTATGTTCCTTCAACAACTGTGTGAACAATTGGCAATGCCAGAAATAGAAATTCGATCAAATAATATACAAATTATGCGTCACTTCGGGCCACGTAGTGGTATAGAGGCTATGAAAGGAGGTCCTATAAAATCACCAGATACTAACGAAAAAATGACTCCAACTAAACGGGACGCTAGTGGTAGGGTTAAGCACACCGGGACATGTTTCCTTTGTGTTAAAAAACGACCTACTAGAAAAGTTTGTGATGAATGTAAGAAACCAGTTTGTGCACAGCACTCCAAAATTATAACAAAGTGTGATCATTGTGGGGACTGAAATCAAATCAAAATTTATTTTCTTACTCTTTTTTTTGCGGAATGTAAATTAAGCTTATATATTTATAAGGAAAAGTATGTTTGAAACAATTAATTTAAGAATATTTACGGCGTTTGAACTACACGTTAAAAAGTTTAAAATAAATTCTGATGAATTAATTCCATAATTCCACCAATAACGCAATGTTAAAGAACAATAATGTATGGACTTTCTCTTCAAATTTCATTCAAAAACTACGACTGAAACAGAAGCTATTAAAGTTTTAGCACAAAAAAGTTTAATCCCCCATACATAATGTATAGGATACCCGGGTATGCCGGTCGTAGAGATGAAGGTGTAAATTTGGTCATTGACACAACGGTTAACACCCGTGCGACAACGGGACTCTTCCGAAGATTCTCCCTTTTTGTAAAACCAAGGTGGATTTAAAATATCAGGTGATAGAATCTAGAGCATTTTGACAATTCGTCACTTGACGTAAGGTCCCTAGGATTCAAACTTTGTCTACATTTATTCATTTTTTTGATATAATTTATCTTGCACATATTTTAGGCTAAATATGCTTTCAAAATATATTTTGAGTGAGTTCTTATTTAACACTAAAACATACATTGAAGTATGTTATTTCATGTTATTGCGTGATCTTATTGTATAATTAATTATGTATGGATTTGAGAATAAAAACATTTGAGAATAAAAATAATGAAATAATTTATTTGTCCTATTTTCACATTTATTCTTCATTATCTACGAGATTTATGTACAATTTAAGTGAGGCTAGAACTCTTTAAGTGAGAGAGAAAACGGAGTCCAGTTTAAAATATTAAGTAAGTTTCTATACTCCTATGTGCAAAATCTTGTTTAGATGTTTAAAAAAAACATGACTTAGGGTAATTAGTCAGTTGTTCCACACCACCCAATTATTTCACACTGCGTACAACTTGTTTATTCAAATATTAATAAAACATTTACAAAAGCAAGCATTTTTCCTTAAATGTGAGGCATTTGTGCTCCATATTCCACTATTTTATTTTTTTAAAGAGCTTTTTTTGGATTTTTTAAACACAGATGAAAATATTTCTATTAATATCGATGAAATCGAATGGATTTCTTATCAAAACCGCTTTACACTGTGTTGGATTTTGGGTTAACATTAATATTTCGAATATGAATTCAAATAGGAAAACACATACGAATCAGAAGGAACTAAAGCATAGGACCCGCTGCGCAAAGCGCCGGAAGAAATCATGCCGTTCGGAGAATTTTATCATGCCATCTTTTTCCCTCCAACGGCAAATTTGTCAAGCAGCTCGTCGAGCTACCCGTCCCTGGCTCCGCCTCATACCCCTCGCCTGAGCACGCTGTCAAAGGTTTGGATGTGTTGGTGCGTCAGACCAAGGATAATGTATTTAGAAGGTTGATTTTTATCGCTTTTGCTGGGCGACATTGTGGGGGACATCTGTCACTCTCTGCATACAAATTTCATTACCCCGCACCAGCCCTCCCCGATTTTTATACCGGAGCCCCAGGAAGAGAAATGTCAAGTCGAGAAATGTCATTTTGCTCTAAACAACTTAACCTTGTCATTTATTACACCTTGCGTCAGACGGCCAATCGCTGTCAGCCGTCGTCCGTGCTTTTTCCCACCATAGCGCTTTCTCTTTCTCGCGTGTGGTCAATACTAGCTAGCTGTTGTGGCCAGTGCTGCAAAATGTGACCATCAATATCACAAAAGAAAACTGAGTGAATCAAAAACCTTGTCAGCGTCACGTACTCAATTGCGATTATCACAGGTGAAATTCTCAAGTGGTTGTAACGAGTGATATGATTGGTGACAATTTGGGAATAAACTTTTAGTCAATCACTGTTATGAAATTTTCTGGGCCAGGAGCAGCACTGTAAAATATCACTGTTTCAGTCACCAACGCTCATGACTGAAACGAACCTCAAATCAGCTCACGTACACAAGTGCGATGATCAGACGCAAGATGAACATAGTCGTTGTGACGTGTGACCAGATTGGTGACATTGCAGCAACCACCTCTTGGTCGGTCACTTTGACGTGACTTTGTTTGTCTGTGATCAATTTCGAAATGTCACTGGTGCTATCACGAGCACTCGTGATTGAAATGAAATTCATTTCGGTTCACGTACACATGTGCGATGATCAGAGGTAAGACGTACATGGTCGTTGTGACGTCTGATCTGATTGGTGATATTTTGGTAACCAACTCCTGGTCAATCAGTTTGTCGTGATTTTTTGGTATCTTATTATCGCGATAGACTTAGAATATACGTGGCGCGGGCGAGTGGTGTTTTATTAACCATGTGCATATTACAAGCAGTAGTCGGTTCTGCTAGCTGGTTAAATGATCCCGCATCCTACATATATTGCCAGACTCATTTTGCTGATCCAAACGTTTATGTATGAACTCTCGTAAGCAGTGCACATGCAAGGATTACCGCTTCATAATGTATTTATTAATTACTCTAGAAAAACACTTAGACCCACAAACAGCCGGCACTGGAATTTGAGGCGATTTGGAAGAAGGGAAGGAAGAGTCAGTACGACTTTTAGCGGACATTAGCTAAGTTTCTTGTCCAGATGACCAATTTTACGCTGTTCGATGGTAACGGGAATCCTATGTTAATGATGATCTCCGGGGGCGGATACACGGGCTGTTGTTGGTGGCAGTGGATATACGCTAGGTGTCAGCATGCCGTGCCCGTTAGAAAATCCGTACCCGTGCGAGGTGTCAATTGCGCCAAAGGTGGATTATGAAAGGTGCAGGAATTTGGTGGCTTTGTCTAGAGTTAGTGCTTTCGGATATGAAAATAATAAAACCAGGATGTAAAACAAAAACTATCTACCTTTTCATCCATCTACAAAACATCTTTTTATATTTGCACTATGGAGAAACTAACAAATTACACGCCTCGTATGCTAAAAATATCACCGATTCGATTAAAATTATTACACTAACAGCACAGTGAATGAGGAGGTGCCGCTGAAGTGAGTTCACATCCGAGGAGCTCTGCTTGATCGTTTTCCAACCGAATTCGAACGCCGACGCAAGTACTGGAAAACTGCCTACTTTATCTTTTTGAGTCGACCGGATTCTTAGGCCGGTTCCTTGGCCAGACGCTTTACTTCGTTTTGCCAAAATTCTCGATCGTACCGACCATGACCAAAAGGCAATCTCCGTCAGTTGGTCGAGTTTGCCGTTCATGAGCATGGTGTAAACCTTGATAATGTTCTCTTTGTTCACCAGCTTGCCGGCATAGCCCGTGAACACTTCTGTGACCTGAAACGCCTGTAATTCGAAACGCTGGAAACGGCGCATCATGCGCACAGCACATCATATTAAGCGCGCATTACAACACAGCGCTTAAAGTACGCGACTGTGCGGAAAGTTTTACGTGGACGTGGAAAAAATGGAGACCAAACCTCAAGTGTTCAAAGAGCGGACAGGGCTCAAAAGCGCATAGCACGTTAAGAGCACAAAAAGCGCACCGTTCTCGTAGACCAAACTGTGCGAAAAGTGCTAGCACAATGCACTATGTGCAATACTACGAACAGCTCATTCATTGTCAGGATGGGAATTATTTCCTGGAGCGTCCTGTAGTTCTACAGGATCCACTGCACGCCACGGTAAATGTTATAATGTTCAGTGTCGGTGATGTTTTGGGTTCATTATTCGCGATATCGAATCCAGTGGATTCACAGCCAAGTAGATGCTTATCTCGGCAATGGCATGCAACAGCATGGTGGCATCAAAGCGAGCAAATGTGGTAGTCAAAACTGGATCGGTCAAAGAATCAGCCGGCACGTCAAATGGCCTGCACCGTCGTAATCGTGGCAATTCACTCCTGTATACATACATTATAAGCGAGCTTATTACATTATAAACCGTTCCTAAAAATAGCAAATAATAATGTTTATCAATCAATCGAGTGAAAGAAAGAAGCAAAACTTACCATGAATTAAGTATGAGTGCTAAGTATGACACCAGCATCCAACGCTGGTGCATGGTTCCAAAATATGAAGCCGTTACCTCGATCCCATTCTACGTGAGCTTCGACTTGCTGATATGTTAAATGGTATGAAACACGAACCGTTTGCAATTTTATCTCCTAGCTTCGAATAACAAACCAAACCGTTTTCCGCTTGCTATGCCTCTTGAAATGTAAATATTAAACACACATCAACAACAATCGTTCTCCAAGCCCAAGGTGTATGGAGACCAGGCTGCTCATAGCCTGTTTTTTAATTTCCAAATTTGTACGACACATCTTAATATTAGTGACTTAATAGAATGGCATATTATGATTGAAACGACAACGTTTTTTGCGACAATTTCGCTCTCGTTTTTGATGAATTGCATTGATAAATTTGACACCGAGTAGATCAAAGTAGCTCAGTTTACCCAGTCAACCCAGTCAAAAACAAGTTGAATTGTGCTCAATTTTATTTTTCTTTTAGTTTGGCATTAATCTGGCTGGAACAAACTGGATAATTTGATTCTATTTGGTGCGCTAGGCAAGTAGCTCTTTTTGCAAAATTGGGCTACTTCTTTTAACAAAAAACAAGCAGGTTGACTGGGTAAACTGAGCTACTTTGATCTACTCGGTGTCAAATTTATCAATGCAATTCATCAAAAACGAGAGCGAAATTGTCGCAAAAAACGTTTTCGTTTCAATCATAATATGCCATTCTATTAAGTCACTAATATTAAGATGTGTCGTACAAATTTAGAAATTAAAAAACAGGCTATGAGCAGCCTGGTCTCCATACACCTTGGGCTTGGAGAACGATTGTTGTTGATGTGTGTTTAATATTTACATTTCAAGAGGCATAGCAAGCGGAAAACGGTTTGGTTTGTTATTCGAAGCTAGGAGATAAAATTGCAAACGGTTCGTGTTTCATACCATTTAACATATCAGCAAGTCGAAGCACACGTAGAATGGGATCGAGGTAACGGCTTCATATTTTGGAACCATGCACCAGCGTTGGATGCTGGTGTCATACTTAGCACTCATACTTAATTCATGGTAAGTTTTGCTTCTTTCTTTCACTCGATTGATTGATAAACATTATTATTTGCTATTTTTAGGAACGGTTTATAATGTAATAAGCTCGCTTATAATGTATGTATACAGGAGTGAATTGCCACGATTACGACGGTGCAGGCCATTTGACGTGCCGGCTGATTCTTTGACCGATCCAGTTTTGACTACCACATTTGCTCGCTTTGATGCCACCATGCTGTTGCATGCCATTGCCGAGATAAGCATCTACTTGGCTGTGAATCCACTGGATTCGATATCGCGAATAATGAACCCAAAACATCACCGACACTGAACATTATAACATTTACCGTGGCGTGCAGTGGATCCTGTAGAACTACAGGACGCTCCAGGAAATAATTCCCATCCTGACAATGAATGAGCTGTTCGTAGTATTGCACATAGTGCATTGTGCTAGCACTTTTCGCACAGTTTGGTCTACGAGAACGGTGCGCTTTTTGTGCTCTCAACGTGCTATGCGCTTTGAGTTTTTGAGCCCTGTCCGCTCTTTGAACACTTGAGGTTTGGTCTCCATTTTTTCCACGTCCACGTAAAACTTTCCGCACAGTCGCGTACTTTAAGCGCTGTGTTGTAATGCGCGCTTAATATGATTTGCTGTGCGCATGATGCGCCGTTTCCAGCGTTTCGAATTACAGGCGTTTCAGGTCACAGAAGTGTTCACGGGCTATGCCGGCAAGCTGGTGAACAAAGAGAACATTATCAAGGTTTACACCATGCTCATGAACGGCAAACTCGACCAACTGACGGAGATTGCCTTTTGGTCATGGTCGGTACGATCGAGAATTTTGGCAAAACGAAGTAAAGCGTCTGGCCAAGGAACCGGCCTAAGAATCCGGTCGACTCAAAAAGATAAAGTAGGCAGTTTTCCAGTACTTGCGTCGGCGTTCGAATTCGGTTGGAAAACGATCAAGCAGAGCTCCTCGGATGTGAACTCACTTCAGCGGCACCTCCTCATTCACTGTGCTGTTAGTGTAATAATTTTAATCGAATCGGTGATATTTTTAGCATACGAGGCGTGTAATTTGTTAGTTTCTCCATAGTGCAAATATAAAAAGATGTTTTGTAGATGGATGAAAAGGTAGATAGTTTTTGTTTTACATCCTGGTTTTATTATTTTCATATCCGAAAGCACTAACTCTAGACAAAGCCACCAAATTCCTGCACCTTTCATAATCCACCTTTGGCGCAATTGACACCGCGCACGGGTACGGATTTTCTAACGGGCACGGCATGCTGACACCTAGCGTATATCCACTGCCACCAACAACAGCCCGTGTATCCGCCCCCGGAGATCATCATTAACATAGGATTCCCGTTACCATCGAACAGCGTAAAATTGGTCATCTGGACAAGAAACTTAGCTAATGTCCGCTAAAAGTCGTACTGACTCTTCCTTCCCTTCTTCCAAATCGCCTCAAATTCCAGTGCCGGCTGTTTGTGGGTCTAAGTGTTTTTCTAGAGTAATTAATAAATACATTATGAAGCGGTAATCCTTGCATGTGCACTGCTTACGAGAGTTCATACATAAACGTTTGGATCAGCAAAATGAGTCTGGCCATATATGTAGGATGCGGGATCATTTAACCAGCTAGCAGAACCGACTACTGCTTGTAATCATATGCACATGGTTAATAAAACACCACTCGCCCGCGCCACGTATATTCTAAGTCTATCGCGATAATAAGATACCAAAAAATCACGACAAACTGATAGACCAGGAGTTGGTTACCAAAATATCACCAATCAGATCAGACGTCACAACGACCATGTGCATCTTACCTCAGATCATCGCACATGTGTACGTGAACCGAAATGAATTTCATTTCAATCACGAGTGCTCGTGATAGCACCAGTGACATTTCGAAATTGATCACAGACAAACAAAGTCACGTCAAAGTGACCGACCAAGAGGTGGTTGCTGCAATGTCACCAATCTGGTCACACGTCACAACGACTATGTTCATCTTGCGTCTGATCATCGCACTTGTGTACGTGAGCTGATTTGAGGTTCGCTTCAGTCATGAGCGTTGGTGACTGAAACAGTGATATTTGGCAGCACAGTACACAGCCAGCAATAGTCATGATTATGCTTATGCGGGCAGTAAGCTAAGCGGTCAGTCAGAGTATCGCGTTGGACTCAAGAATTCACATGTCGTGTTCAGCATGTCATGACGCACTTTTATTGACTATCAAGCTACCACGCATATGTTGATTGTTTTCTTTGGTGAAAATCTCGTGATAGTCATGACATTTTGTAGCACTGGTTGTGGCGCCTAAAAATGCCGTTAACAAACATTGCGGCGATGAAGTTGCATTTTCACAAATCAACCCAAAAAATCGCAATGAGTTCAAACACTGCTGTTGACGCCGTCAACCGTCAATTCAGATGTAAAAGCCTCCTTGCACGGGTCACGCGATAGAGGGCGCTGCCGGTCGCTTCGAAATTAATCGGTTTATCGAAACCCGACCAGCGACGGCACGAACCGATGCCCTTAGGGGGAATGACCGGCGCAGCAGGATGACGAGCAGATTCCTTCGCGCACCCGAGCATACGCACGTGACTTTTTAGCGCCACCTTGCGAAATAGTAATAAATTATACCATTCTAATTTCGGCTAAAAAACGTTTTAATTGATCTCTGGGTAGAAAGAATCGGTAGCATCGCAACAACTGCTATATAAAAATGACTAAGGAATCTCTAGTTTACGCTGGACGGTTTGCTGTGAAACGCGCTGAATCTTATTCGCATTAACACGTTCATCCCGGCGCTGATTTTCATCAACTTTCCGTTCTGCCGGCATCTAGAACGCAAGGTGATTATGATACCGGCATCCTGGAAAGTTCACTGGCAGTCCCTGGGGCCTGCCATCGATCTGAACGTGTTAAGCATTAAACATAACTTTGTTACACTAAGCTTTTGCTTTCGTATGTTGTAGATTACACAGATATGCTGAGCTGTCTGCGCATCGGTGTGAGCCTACGTGTGTGTGCACAACTGTCGCCAAATGTGTTTTCATCCGGAATGTTATGATCCATCGGTCAAAGAAAGGAAGGTGTTCATATAAGGCGGAAAGACGAATTGAGGCCCCTGTCAATGGTAATTGATGACCGGGAGGAGGGGGTACTGAGACACAGCTGTTGGGAGATTGAACATTATACTTAAATTGCCGGCGGATGGGGGGGAGGGAGGGTGGCCATGGAACCCCTACGATAATTGGTCACAGGCCCTAAAATTGTTGTTGCCATGGGGGGAGGGGAGGTGCAAATGGTTCTCCAGCCACGGAGCCCTAACGACCATCTTTCCGGGTACCCTTGTCGTTAATACTCTGTTCATTTGTACACATACGGCATACTACAGCCTAGAGATCATCGGCGACCGCCTAGTCCACCTACTGTTCCCGCTTGGCAAAATGTCGCGCGACATGCATACTTGAAATCGATGCTTGTTAACATTTTATTTCAAGCATCGTGAGTGTCCCAGCGTGATCGCTGATCGCACCTCCCCTCATTCTCAATGCCGCGTTTTTGGTTAATCCTCGCTCCCATCCTTTCTTTCCTTCTCATCAACGGACCCACCATTCCCGCGAGCGCAGACCGATCAAAAAATTCCAGGAAATTCCGACAGTAAGTGTGCAGTTTTTTATTCACAGTACTGTTTGGCAAAATATCAATTCTTGATGGCGCGTACTGGCGATCAAATCGTTGGCTGCTTGCTCCACCGATAGCGCGTGCTGTTGGAAAAGAAACACTTGGTGTTTGATGAGTTTGCCTGAGGAATGAAAGATTAATCGAGCATTAGAATGGTGAACAAAACTAGTACTGTTTAAAACTTACCGATCAAGAAGATATTTAATGTTAAATGGCGACTCTCACGCTCAGAGTAAAAATTCTCCCATCTTCGCAACGGTGGGTGCGTTCAGCTGTGGAGGGCTGGAGGAGTGCGAGTGTGTGTCTCATGCACACTAGACATGGGCAAGAAGAGCGGGAATCATAAGGTTCGCTCGCTCCCATTAGTGAGCGGGCGCTCGCCGCTCTTCATTCCAGAAAAATATGATTCGCCCGCTCGCATAGAAAAATATAAAAAAAGCTCGTTTGAAACTAGTTGCTCCGAGAAACAAAAAATCTAAATCTATAATACTGTTGGGCTTATACGGAATGTAAATAGCCGCATGTAAAAAAATCAAATATTTTTCTTGTGGTTAAAACTAAAACTCAAATTAACGTTTTTATTAAACAAAAAAAACACCACAAGCTACTGTCGTCGACCCACACTGGCTTTTCAAAACACACGTATAAAACATTGTAGAGCGCAAGCGCATCGTATGTGCAAAACACACAGAAAAAAACAGTCTTGCTTGCAAGCGCACTGCTTGTCCAAAATACGTAGCGAGAAGATCAGGGTAGCTCGCGAGCGCACTGCCTATCCAAAATCCGTGCAGAAAAAAACTGCCTAGCTCGCGAGCGCACTGCCTATCCAAAATCCGTGCAGAAAAAAACAGGGTAGCTCGCGAGCGCACTGCCTATCCAAAATACGTAGGGAGAAGATCAGGGTAGCTCGCGAGCGCCCTGCCCATCCAAAATACGTAGCGAGAAGATCAGGGTAGCTCGCGAACGCCCCTTCTCTACTCACTACGTATTTTGTCCAGGCAGCGCGCTCGCGAGCTAGCTTGATCCTCTCACTATGCATATTGGCGCTCGCGAGCTGGGCTGTTTTTTTATGAATGGATTTTGGGCCAACCGGTCGCTCGCGAGCTACCCTGTTCTTCTCGCAACGTATTTTGGATGGGCAGCGCGCTCGCGAGCTACCCTGTTTTTTTCTGCATGGATTTTGGATAGGCAGTGCGCTCACGAGCTAGGCAGTTTTTTTCTGCATGGATTTTGGATAGGCAGTGCGCTCGCGAGCTACCCTGTTTTTTCTGCACGGATTTTGGATAGGCAGTGCGCTCGCGAGCTACCCTGTTCTTCTCACTGCGTATTTTTGATAGACAGTGCACTCGCGAGCTAGGTTGTAGAGTCGCTGATAAACAGCTGGTTTTTAAAAAGCAAGGTATATTTCGACATACACAAATCGGATTTATAGTGGTTATAATACATATTACCTAGTTTGAATTTCTTCGTTGTATTCGCTGCACAAAACCAGTGATTACGATAAAGAATATCAATTGTTTTGTAATAGAAAAAAAGTATTCCAATTGCCGTACGCTATGTTTTTTTTTTATACAGGAGGACAGCTTTGCCTTATTGCTTAAAGACTCACTATAATAATGATTTGTGTAACATTCGTTCCCATCGAAGATGTAAAAAATGTGTATTTTTGTGTATTGATTTTTTCTCACCATTCACTGTATACTCTATTATTCGAGAACAAACTGCACTAATTAAGCAATACCTCACGAAAAATATCACCTATATCTCCTGTCCAATTAAAGGTATGGCTAGCGCGAGCGGACGAATCACCGCTCGCTCGTGATTCGCCGTAAGCAAAAGAGCCAGCTCGCTCGAATCGTCGCAAAGAATCATTTTGCCCATGTCTAGTATGAAACCATCCGATCAGTTACTATTATTCGGAGATTTCAACACTCCCTCTCTCTCTCTCTTGGCTCCCGTCGCCGACGTTACCGCTTCATTTCACCTCGACCAGCACCTCTACAGGAAATGCAGCTCTCATTGATGGAATGTCGTTTAACGGCTTGCTTCAACTGTCAGGAGTAAAAAATTCTTGTGATCGTCAACTTGATCTTATATTCGGAAATACGATCGCTGCCGAGTTGTGCTCTTCAGTGCTGGAAACACCCCTACCCCTTGTGGCGCTTGATCAACATCATCCTGCACTTGAACTATCCGTTAAGTTTTCAACCCCCGTCACCCAACAACATCAACCTAAATTACGGCGATCTCGATACCGAAGATTTAACTTCCGTAGAACGAATATAAGAAAGCTATGTGATATCATCTTGCAGACCGATTGGTCTTTCATCGAACATTGCAGCAACATCGACGAAGTAGTATATAAGTTCAACAATGTAATCACCTCCTCCTTTCCTCTCTGCTGTCCACTCCTGAAACCCTCCCCCAGTCTCCCGTGGTCGAATAGGTTGCTTAGGGCTTTGAAAGCCGATAAAAACCGCACTCTCCGGGCATATAATCGTTCGCGTCATCCATATTTTCTACGGATCTATAAATATGCAGACAAAGCTTACCGTACATATAACAGTGCTTGCTACGCGTCCTATGTTGTGCGCCTACAGGACCGATTCTCGATGGATCCAGGGTCCTTTTGGCGCTTTGTCAAATCCCGCACTTCTAACTCGGAATATCCCTCTACCATCTTCTTTGACGACGAAGTCGCTTGCAGCACTCAGGACAAATGCAAACTTTTTGCAAAGTATCTGTCAAGTGTGTTTGTCGATCCTACCACCCATAAGTTCCCTGTATTCGAAGGACTTTCAACAACGCCTCCCGATGTTTTCTCATGCAACAATGTGCCTATTACCACGCAAAGTGTCCTTGCCGCCATGAGTAAACTGAAACCTTCGTTCTCTCTTGGTCCCGACGGTATTCCATCTTCCATATTAAAACAATGTGCAACGTCTCTTGCTCCCCTTCTATCTCGTATTTACTCCAGATCAATCCAAGAGGGTTCCGTTCCCACAATATGGAAATCTGCATTTCTTATTCCCATCCACAAAAAGAACGATCGCTCTTTATGTTCTAATTACCGCGGTATTGCTGTACTATGCTCAATGTCCAAAATTATGGATTCGATTGTTCATTCGTACCTGTCTCCTATTGACTCCAGCTATATATCTCCTCTCCAGCATGGCTTCATGCCCAAAAGATCCACAGTTACAAACCTTATGTGTCTATTATCTGTTATATCTCCGGCTCTTTCATCCGCAAGCCAAATTGACGCCATATAAACCGATATGAAAGCAGCTTTTGATAGCATACCAATCAATCTCCTGTTAGCTAAGCTTAAGAAACTTGGCTTCGGAGGTTACCTTTTAGATTGGCTCAGATCTTACCTTTCTGGCCGTTCCTACAAAGTACGTGTCTGCGATAGTTTCTCCGAAACATTCGCAGGTTTCTCTGGCGTACCTCAAGGAAGCGTGCTCAGTCCTTTGCTTATTATACTGTTTTTCAACGATTGTGTATCTGTGCTCCTTCAAAATAGCTGTCTTCTCTACGCCGATGATGTAAAAATCTTTTTACCTGTTGCCTCATCTCATGACTGTTATGTCCTCCAGCATGTGGTGGACAAATTTTATGATTGGTGTTGCCTCAATGGTCTCCGTTTATGTCCTCAAAAATGCTCTGTCATATCGTTTGGTCGTTCATCCCACAAAGTTCTCTGGAATTACTACATTTGTGGCTCTCAACTTGTTCGAGTCTCATCATTGAAAGATCTCGGTGTATGGTTGGACGAAAAATTACTGTTCAATGTACATGTCGAATTGGTCCTAAAAAAAGCCAACAAAGCTCTTGGATTAATCCTTCGTTTAGCACCCGAGATAAGAGATCCAATGTGCCTTAAGTCCTTTTACTGCTGTTGGATCCGTCCCTCTCTTGAATACGCTGCATTCGTATGGTCTCCACCCGGTATCACTGCCATGGCAAGGCTAGAGAAAGTCTAACGCAAATTTACCCGTATTGCCATTCGTCGCTTCCTTCCTGATCTGTCGTCTATTCTTCCATATCATGTTCGTTGTCGCCTGCTGAGTTTGGAACCTATCCAAGTCAGACATTCTATCATCCAGTCCCTTTTTGTTGCCAATCTTCTCTCCTCTGATCTTGATTCCCCATCTCTCTTGTCACTTTCGCCATTATTATTTTTATCACTTTCGCGTATACCCCTTTATGTTCTGTCTCGACCCTTACGCCCCAGAGCTCCCCTCTACATAGAATTTCGCTGTACCCGTTACGGCCAAAATGACCCACTCCTACGAGCATTAGCCACCTTCAACGACCACTCCGATCTCTTCGACTACCATATCCCACCCTCCCGTTTACGCTCCCTCCTTCGCAACACTATCACCCTTCCCACTCCATAATTCGTTAACCCGTACATTCCTTCTTCTCCTTAGTTTTTAAGCAACATATTGTTAAGCCTTAGGCGGACAATTTAATTAAATACTATCTCCCGTATTGCTCCTGATACTCCAATTGAAGCGATCCGTGAAATGGCCTGTTCCAACATAGGGACAGACGACATCTTGGTATACAGCCTTATACGACGCGACCGGGATCTTTCTACGCTCTCCTACGTATCTTTTAAAATTGGTGTACCGGATTCGCACCGGGCTATTGCTTTGGCTGCTTCAACCTGGCCTCGCGGGATCTCTTTTAAGGAGTTCATCGACCCTAATCCCCGCTCCGTCAATGTTTGACGACCCACTACTGCAGCATCCCATGCACCTTCTGCGCCTGTTACCCGTGAATCGGATCATCATTCATCGCCACCTTCTATCAACCACACGACACAACTGCGAAACGCTGATTTCACTATTTCGCCCGATCATGGTCCTATGAGCTTGCCTTATACGCAGTACTTTCAGCAAGCGTAAACCGGCTGATCCGGCTGAAGATTTTCATGAACTACCGACTTTACCCGAATTGATGGAAGCTAACCCTGCATCTAATACACACAATCCGTCCGACTCTCTTCCGCCGTTAATAACTTGCAGCGAGAGCACTCCCGGCGCATCTCGCTCTCTCATTCCTTCGATCAATCGACTAAACATCTACTATCAAAACGTAAGCGGATTGCGCACAAAACTAGACGAGTTACGCCTCTCTCTATCTGAGCTTGATATAGATGTGTTGGTGTTAACTGAAACATGGCTCGATGGCTCAATTCCGTCCTCTCTTATCTCGGAGGATGCGTATGTCATCTATCGCTGCGACCGAAATTCTCTCAACAGTAACCGTTGCCGTGGTGGTGGTGTACTCATTGCCTGCTCTTCCGTGCTGAACACGTCAACTTTATCACTGCCGTTCGACTCGCTGGAGTCTGTTTGGACAATTGTTAAGCTTCAAAACTTTGCAATCTATATCGGCGCCGTTTACATCCCACCCGATTTGCGTTCTTCCGAAGTAGTCCTTGACGTTTTACATGAGAGTGTTAGTTTCGTTGCTGGCAAACTTAAACCAAATGATCTTATGGTGTTACTTGGTGATTTTAATTCACCATCACTCTCCTGGCAACCGTCGGCATCGTGCGTTAATCAGTTCATTCCTACTGGTGTATCTCGTGACAATGTTTCTCTGCTTGATGGAATGTCGGTAAACGGTTTGCTGCAATTATCCGGCATAAAAAATATACGCGGAAGACAATTAGATCTTCTATTTGCCAATGCTGCCTTCTTGGAGTGCTGCTCCCCCGTCATAGCTTCACCTGTTCCACTCGTCGCGCTAGACAATCATCATCCTGCTCTTGAGACAAGCGTGCTCCTTACGCACTCTCGCCCTGCATCCTCCCAACGAATACCTACGGCTCGTATGTTCAATTTTAGGAAATTGGACTACCAAAAGCTTCATCGTATATTAGCCGATACCGATTGGTCCTTTATTGATGCTGACTGTGACATAAATCAAGCTGTACCAGCGTTTACTAATGTAATCACTTCCGCCTTCCCTTCCTTCTGTCCTCTCCTTAAACCCGCTCCTAATCCTAAGTGGTCGAACAGAGCTTTACGTCTATTAAAATCGGACAAAAACCGCGCTCAACGCGCCTACCGTTTAAATAATACTTTACACAATCTTTATTTATATAAATATGCGGCTAAGGCTTATCGTCTTCTTAATCGCCATCTGTATCGTCGCTACGTTCGGCGTCTTCAAATGCGCTTCACTATTGATCCTGGGTCATTCTTTCGTTTTGCGAACTCTCGGCGTGGCTCTGCTAGCCTTCCATCCACCCTGTTTCTTGATCTGTCCTCTGCTACGTCCAATCCTGATGTATGTAACCTGTTTGCCAAACATTTCTCTAGTGTATTTGTCGATCCTAGTACTTTTAAGGATCCTTTGGACGTAGGCTTGTCTTACACGCCCTCTGATGTGATATCATGTAATTCAGTCGTTGTAAGTGAAAGCCTAGTAAAATCCGCTTTATCCAAACTTAAAACTTCGTTTTCACCAGGCCCCGATGGCATCCCTGCCTGTGTTTTGAAAAAATGTGGCAATACCCTCACTCCTATTCTCACTCGTCTTTTTTCTCGCTCGCTTAGTGTAGGGATTTTTCCTAGTCAATGGAAACTAGCTTGGCTTGTTCCCATTTATAAGAAAGGTGACCGCACACTAGCATCAAACTACAGAGGCATTTCTATTATTTGTGCGTGTTCTAAAATCCTCGAGTCAATTGTCCATTTATCTGTAATGCCTTGTGTAAAAAATTATATTTCTACGGAACAACACGGCTTTATGCCCAATCGCTCAGTGTCCACCAACCTAATGTGTTTTTTGTCTTCTCTATATCACTATCTGTCTAGTGGTAAGCAAGTAGACACTATCTATACCGATTTCAAAGCGGCATTTGACAGTATACCTCTATCATTACTTGTTGCTAAGCTTCGAAAACTAGGTTTCGGTGGCTCTATATTGCCGTGGTTCAACTCCTATCTTGAGAATCGTTCATATGCAGTTAAAATCTGTGGCTCTTTCTCTGAATGTTTTCTTAGTTCTTCGGGTGTCCCTCAAGGTAGTGTCCTTAGTCCCTTACTGTTCATTCTCTTCCTCAATGACTGTACTTCGATCCTTCCTCCTAACGGCTTCTTGCTAAATGCGGATGACGTTAAAAATTTTCTTCCTGTATCTTCTACAGCTGATTGTCTAGTCCTTCAATCCTGGCTCTGTAAATTCTCTACATGGTGTGCTTCTAACGGTTTAGTCCTGTGTCCTGAAAAATGTTCTGTCTTGTCTTTCTTCCGATCTTCTACAAGTATAACTCATGCTTATAGTGTCTGTGATGCCCCTATTCCCCGTGCGTCCTTGTCTAAGGATCTTGGCATCTTCTTTGACCCGAGTCTTTCTTTCAAGGAGCACACGGACTATGTCATCAACAAGGCCAACAAAAGTCTTGGTTATATTTGTCGCATGTCCACTGAAATTCGTGATCCTTTTTGTCTTAAGTCCCTTTATTGTTGTTGGGTCCGTTCCGTACTGGAATATGCCTGTGTCATCTGGTCTCCTGTCCAACTATCTCTGCTCCAAAGGATTGAGAGGATCCAGAGACGTTTTACAAGGATCGTATTTCGTAGGTCGCTGGGTCATCACTCTATTCCGCTTCCTTCGTATGACGATTGATGCACTCTATTAGGCCTTGCCAAGTTGGAGCACCGCCTCTCGGTCGCTCAGGCTTCTTTCGTCGCTGGCATATTGCTCAATACGATTGATACTCCTTCACTTCTGTCGCGCTTACATTTGTATGCACCTTGTCGCACCTTACGTTATCGTTTTCGTCTCCAGTTACCTATATGTCGTACACGTTTTGCTCGCAATGAGCCTTTTGTAAGAGCTATGTCGTCTTTTAATAGTACTTCTGATCTGTTCGATTTCAACATATCCTATCCTGTCTACCGATCCCGTCTTCGCTCCTTTTCCGTACCAAAAACTCCTTCCAACTCCTTCGTGAATAATTGTACACTATAGTCAGTAAGCACTATTGCTGTAACCCAACGTGGCCGAGCAATTAATAAAATAAAAATAAATAAATAAATAAATAAATAAATAAATAAATAAATAAATAAATAAATAAAATTGAGATGAGACAGTTTCTGCCTATTCTGTATGTTTGTCAATCCATGCAAATGCAAGATTTTTATTTGTTTGTGACTTGAATCCATTATAATATATGAGAAAACTGAAGTGAACACTAAGTTTACGTTTTTCACGATAAATAGTAAACAAATTAAGCAGTCAAAATATGCCCATGAGTTTGACACACAGTGACAAAAAACACAATACAGGAGCACTCGAATAGGTGTATCACTTCTACGATGCCACCCTGTATAATGAATAAATAAAAAACGAAATACAAAAAAATGTATTCTACTGAGGATATGTTCTGTACAATTAATTCCAGGATTTCGAAACCGATATGTGCTAATATGTTTCTAACGTATTTTTTTTTCATTTTCATAAAAAAACAGTGACTTCACAGTTTAATAAAGACAACCATTTAAGAAAATGAATGAGACGTGTTCACAATGTATCATCATATTATTTTTATCACTTTCGTGCAATGTGGCTTTGGTGGTATCAAAGAGCTATAAAGTAAACAGTGGTAGAAGTGGAAGTGGTATTAGTATTGGAAACTCACATAACAACGCAGCAAATTATGGAACGCATGGTAGTGTATCAACAGGAAGTGCAAATGTGAATACCGTAGGGTTTAGTTCAAGTGGCGCTAGTGGCAGACTTGTTATTAACAGTGGTATAACTAGTGTTGGTGGAGGAAGTACTTCAAGTCGACTATCAACGAATGGTGCTCCGATTCGGAATCCCGCTGAACATCAACTCAACATCGGTTTATTGGTACCACATACAAATTTCGGACGTAGGGAATATCTTCGATCTATAAATTCAGCAGTTCAAGGGCTCCAGAAAGGACGCGGGGCAAAACTTACGTTTCTAAAGGATCATGAATTTCAAACATCGAACATCCACTTTGACATGATGTCATTGACTCCTAGCCCAACTGGTAAGCTCTTTTATCGAATCTTAAATTTATGTTTAGTTCCATCTTTGATTCATTTCTTGATTTACCCATCGATGTAGGATTTTCGAGGATTGTATAGACATATTCAATAAGTTGTAGACATATAACTCTTATAATTTTAGACTCTTTCAGCGAGTCGCTGAACTTGTCTACCTCTTCTTCCAAATAATCCTATATCTCGCTGAAAGAATATATTATGTACCTGAAAAAAACTACAGCTTGCTTAACATGTCTATATTATCTTCGAAATCATGTGTGGTATGTTTGATGACTGTTACGGTATGTTCGATTTTGGGTCGATCGCAATGTAGTAACTTTTAACTCGCGTTGGCCAGGGTGGTCTTCAAACATCGTTTCAGGAAGGTCATCGTTTACCAAATTAAGCAGAACTTCGGAGGATACTGATTCGAAACGGACTTTCGACACTTGATCGTCCAGGCGATCATAGAAACCTTTAGGAGGTTTCCCTTACTGGAAACGTTGGAGTTTAGAGGCCTTACCTTGGGTAGGGGGACATAACTAAACTCTTTAAATGAGAAGTCGATAGATGTTGGATGGGCATAGTCCTATCCTGACAGTCCAAACGAATCTGATTTGCCATGATCGGAGTTGGTTTTATTTATACTCAAAAGAAGTTAAGGGTTTCTCACATTTGGTTCCGAGTTGTATGTTGGAAAGTTATTGTTTTCACTCAGCTAGTTACGTTTGTCTTTTGTTGACAGGAACGATGGTTCTTGTCACTAAGTTCCTGTTTTGGGTTTAATGCTTATACTGTTCCTGCTTTGGGTTATAATGCTTAAACTGTTCCTGCTTATGTTTTACGTTTCGGTTGGTTCTGTTAAGTGTGTCACAATTGTTTTTATATGAACAGTATGGCCTGAATGGTTTTGCTTTTTTTTGCTTTTTAAACGCTCTGTAACCAAGGTCCTTTTTCAGAATGCTTTGCATGGAAAAGTGACTCACGTTCATTTAACGCGCCATTTTTCTTCCCGCGCGAGCTGGATTTTGCCCCCCACGTTCCTTTACCGCTTTGATCACCGTTGGAGTCCGGACACTCCGTTTTTTGCCCAGTTTCTTATTTGGAACAACCGTGCCTGTCTCCTCGTATCGCTTGATGGTCCGGTAGACGAATAGTCGACTTAAATTGAGATGAGACAGTTTCTGCCTAATCTGTATGTTTGTCTATCCATGCAAATGCAAGATTTTTATTTGTTCGCGACTTGAATCCATTATAATATATGAGAAAACTGAAGTGAACACTAAGTTTACGTTTTTCACGATAAATAGTAAACAAATCAAGCAGTCAAAATATGCCCATGAGTTTGACACACAGTGACAAAAAACACAATACAGAAGCACTCGAATAGGTGTATCACTTCTACGATGCCACCCTGTATAATGAATAAATAAAAACGAAATACAAAAAAATGTATTCTACTGAGGATATGTTCCGAAAAATGAATTCCAGGATTTCGAAACCGATATGTGCTAATATGTTTCTATCGTATTTATTTTTTTTAGGTGTTATGATTAGTCATGAAATCCTGGAATTGATCCTAACCCCTTACCATACCGGTCGTTAAGTCAATCCCATTCACATACCGGATCTGAAATATATCTAGACTCTATAGAGTAAACGTTCCTGTAGTGGTGGTTATACCAATAGTGGTGGTATGGCCCTAAAATGCGCTTGTGAAATGTTCTCTGGTCTTTTAAAAAGGCTATGAAAGTATTGAAATTGGGCCATTCCGTTATGGTGAAGAAACACTCCATATTTAGTGAAATGTGTTAACATTTTCCAAAATCCTTCTTCTTCTTCTTCTTCTTCATTAGCACAACAACCGTTGTCGGTCAAGGCCTGCCTGTACCCACTAGTGAAGTGAGCTTGGCTTTCAGTGACTTATTGTTACCATAGCAGGATAGTCAGTCCTACGTGATGAAATCCAAAATCCTTAGGATTTCATAAATAAACTTGCATTTTTGTTAACGTTTTAAATGACAACATAACAACGCAATTATTATTGTTTTAACATGGCTTTCATGAAATGTTATTGATTTACTAAAATTCATTGTCTTTTGACCATATTTTCGCGTTTTTATGTGTTTTTTTTACCATAGAGCCATTATAGGTACGCGAAACAGGGATATTCCAAAGATTTATTTCCAATTTTAGATTTTTTCCGGGCTATTGGTAAAATTTCGTATTGTTTATACAAAAATGAGCAACAGAAATGAGTTTCCAGCAAGTAATTTACCCAAAAAGGCCAAAATTCGCATATCCAACTGAGTAAAAAATCGACATCGAATCCAACACACTCTTCCTGGGAGAGGTAGACCGCAGTTGTAATACAGTATTTTTAGTCAAAATTGTTATCCCTTATATTTATACATTTTTACGGTCAAATATGTAAGAAATCAATATCATGGAAGTGATTCTTACTATTTATAAGAAAACGGCTTCAAAACTAAGTTCCATGTATATTAAACACAGTTTTTGAGGTATCTTTGTTTACCAACACTATAGTAACACAATACAACGACTTTAGGAACCACACCACCATTATATAGTAGGTACAACGAAGTCGTTACAAAAATTATTTTTTGTCGTAAATTTGTAGTATTTATGGTAAAAATGGTTGTCATTGCGAAGATGAAACATATTCCAATTGCTATGTGTTAAAATATTCATAAATTTACCTTCCTGACTTTTACGAAAAGAACTTATGCGAGCCCTGCAACGGTTTCTACCAAACCGGGCGAAATGTGCAGCGAGAGTAGAAATGATCGGGAGAACCCTATCGTGGCCGGAACGCGATGAACACCCACACGTGTGTGTGGGTGAGTGCTCGAGAGGCCGAAAAGGAAGAGGTTCGGGTTCGGGACAGGCCAGAGCATTCGGAAAAAGATACCCAAATAGCATTGGAGCGTTACGTTTCGCGATTTTTGTATGGAGGCGTTACTGCTCGCGACCTGCTCATAACACTGCTCGATAGCAGTCCTTAGTGAGCAGGTAGCGTGTAACATTCTATGTAAGCTCAATGAAAGCTCAAAGCTCAAGCGTTACTTAGCGAGTGCTCGAACCACAGTATAATGCTATGGGTTCTGTATTCGGATGTAAACAAAAACACACACACTTTTTTAAAATTTCGATGCACATTGTCCAGTACAACGATAAAATGTATTTTATTTAGCTATTATTCAATACTTACATGCCCCAATGTATGGTTTTACACGTTTATATACGATTTCAACCATCACTTTGGATGGTATCAACTGATGCCGACGGCTTTGTTGTCTCTGCGTCAGGCACATGTATTGTTGCCGCTTCTAATGCTCGGGTCGTTTTTTCGTTAGCAGTAGCACCAGTGGCGGATCACGGGTATCGGGGGCCCTAGGCGGAACGACGAGTTGAGGCCCTCTGTAAATGGTAAATGTTGTTGGGGGGGGGGGGGGGGGGGGGGGTAAATAATAAAACATTTTATCTTACCGGCGTCGTATTTCGTCGGCATACACACACACACAGCTGCTCGATCATACTCGGACGAATGTTGCCAAATTTCGGGATGAAATGATGTTTTTCCTGTGGAATAATGTGTTCAAACATTAAAAGATAGTTTATTTACTGAAATATGCACAGAACACTTACCTTTTCCCGAGTTTTCACATAAAATTTTACGATTATTCTGCACACAATCTTTAGGGGCGGTTGTCCGTGTTTGTTTACGTTTCTGACTTGACAGATATGCGAGCTTCGCATTCAAACCTCGCCAATTGCAAGTCTGCTTTTTCACTTGAATACAAAAAATCTGAGTTGTTCACATAAATATGAGAAAAAGGCAGTTTATCCACATTGTATAAAATAACAAACATGACAAAATACGCAGACATTAGCCGTGTTACAAAATGTCTTTCTAATGAACAAAATCTATCTTTTTCTTGTAGACATATGATATAAATGCAATTAGCGAGTTCTAATTGTATCATATATATTGCTATTTTCAAAGCGGTTTAAATTAAAACAAACATCAGTGTTTTTTTTAAATAATCAGAAAGATAATTATAAACTTAATAATGATTAAAATGTATTGTGATGGTGTGAAACGCTTCTTGCTTAAAGCTCTTGTGGTAACAGTGTTAAAAGCAACAACAACAACAGAGAATAACGCATCGCGTAGAAACAAACACACCGTTCGTGGGTATGTCAGGGGGTAAACAACGGGAAAAGCTTAATTCTCTCTCAGCGATGCCGCTTGGGTACGAGCAGGGAACAAGTGGCAGAGAGCGTTAGGCGAACTCCCGCTGCGCAAAGCGACGGAAGAAATCATGCCGTTCGGAGAATTTTATCATGCCAACTTTTTCCCTCCAACGGCAAATTTGTCAAGCAGCTCGTCGAGCTACCCATCCCTGGCTCCGCCTCATACGCCTCGCCTGAGCGCGCTGTCGAAGGTTTGGATGTGTTGGTGCGTCAGACGGCCAATCGCTGTCAGCCGTCGTCCGTGCTTTTTCCCTCCATAGCGCCATCTCTTTCTCGTGTGTGGTCAATGCTCGCGAGCTGTTGTGGCGCTTGAAAATGCCGTTAACAAACATTGCGGCGATGAAGTTGTATTTTCACAAATCAAACCAAAAAAGCGCAATAAGTTCAATTGCTGCAATGTAAAAATGACCAAGGAAACGCCAGCTCACGCGCAGAACCCTAATTCGCATTAACACGTTCATCCCGGCGCTGATTTTAATCAACTTTCCTTTTCGCCGGCATCTAGGACGCAAGTTGATTGTAAAACCGGCATACTGGAAAGTCCACTGGCAGTCCCTGGGGCTTGCCATCGAACTGAACGTGTTAAGCATTAAGCATAACTTTGTTACACTAAGCTTTTTTTGCTTTCGTATGCTGTATATTACATAGATATGCTGAGCCATCTGCGCGTGGGTGTGAGCGTGCCTGTGTGTGCACAACTGTCGCCAAATGTGTTTTCTTTCGGAATGTTATGATCCATCGGTCAAAGAAAGGAAGGTGTTCATGAAAGGTGGAAAGACGAATTGAGGCCCCTGTCAATGGTAGCTGATGACCAGGAGGAGAGGGTATTGGCATACTGGCTGTTATGAGATTGAACATTATACTTAAATTGCCGGCGGATGGAGAGGGGGGGTGGCCATGGGACCCCTACGATCATCGGTCACTGTTGTCGCCATGGGGGGAGGGAAGGTGCAAATGGTTCTCCAGCCAAGGGGCCCCAACGACCATCTTTCCGCAGGCCCTTGTCGCTAATGCTCTGTTCACTCGTAGACATACAGCATACTACAGACTAGAGATTTTCGGTGACCGGCTAGTCCGCCTACCGTTAGATCCACCGCTGGTTCATGACGGTGTTTTTTTTTTACTGTGGAGGTGTATCCTTCCCCCTGCTGCGTATGCACCGAGCAGGAGACAGTGTGGCAGTATGCAAGTTGCACACTGGATAGGAGCGGGCCCGCGGCACCACCATCATTCCGCACATCTGCATACCCGTCGTGGGTTCTAACCGCGTATGAACCGTCCGCCGTAGCAAGGGGTTAGTCACCGGCTCCGGCTACGTGATACTCAAGTCCTGAAAAGGCCAATATGATCGCGTAGGCTATTACGCCAATAATAATAATAATAAGAAGAAGAACTTATCAGAACAGTTCAGACCCGGGGAAGAGTTCGTCTTGACTTTGTTGCTGCCGGGCTACCGTTGTGACGAGACAAATGCACGGAATGCACTCGACCAAAACATGAACCTACCGATCCAAACCCATTCCACGGCATTGCCGGTCAATCGGCGTCATGATACCGATTCCAAACCAGCAAGCCGCCAGATTCTGGACGGACAGGTGCAGCACCATACGCACACCATAATAAACAAATCCTCCTCTTTTGTATGGATTCAATTCAAAATGTTGTTTCCACTTGCATCCGCTAGCTGAATTGGAAAGAAATGTGCTACATATCACACGCACGTTTGCTTCGATCGTGTGTCTTTTTAATACCCCCAACAGCAGAGCCGATCGCAAAGATGGTGATGCCAATCCAATGGTTGTATTGTCTCGTAGGTAGCGGTTATCGAACGGGCGGCGTGCAGTGCGTTTTTTGAAAATGCATGGAATTTGTAGACGCAACGGGTGACAATACACGCATCAGAATCAAACAGTTTTGGGGTACCCGCACGCACTCAAACACACACACAAGAACGCACGCATGCACGCACGCACGCATGCACGCGCGCACGCCAGCACGCACCCCCGAACGCGCGCATTGGCACGATCGATGACCACTACCTTATCGGAAGAATTGCTAGATTAACTTTAAGCGCATCCTCATCCATAGCAGCGGGTGGGGTGGGGGGTCGCGGCATGATAGAGTGGACGGTCACTTTCCCCACTCTGTGTGTGTATGTGTGTGTCTGTATCGCGACTCGAAAACTCGAGACAGATTTTGGCAAATTAAAAAAATATATTTTATTGCCACTATACATGCTACCTTCTAAGTGCTACATGATGCTTAGAAGGTCGTTGAAGCATCAAACATGTTCAAATTAAAAAAATATTAGATTAGTGTTAGACGTTCTCTTACGCTTGTTTGAAATTGGCTTCTTCACCTTCGATTGGCCCGGGCATTAAATGGCCTCATCAGCAGCGGCACGAAATAAAATAAACCATCCATACACCGATAATACTTTGAATCCCAAAATGAACAAGCTTCTCCCGCATCGTCAAGGTCACACACAATAAATACATAAATGCTAACACCCACCAATTGCAATACACAACCGCAATGTACATATATACCTACGCATACACACAATCAGCTAACGGCGAAAGGCACGGGCTAGAACTTAAGTAAGGCAAGGCAGGGAGGGGAAAGGGAGTGAGAGGAAGAGGAGGAAGGAACGGGCGCCAATATTTTTGAATTTTCGGTCGTTTTTTTTTTTGCTCCGCCGTCTGAAATAGTGAATCTGAAATTTCTTCAATTACTTCAGATGGCGCTCGTTCCGCACCTAAAAACTGCAATAAATACGCTGGCCATCGTAGTTTTGGCTGAAGTCTAGCGCATTTTTGTGCGTAGTTTTTGACACAAAACGACGCAAAAAACTACGAAGAAAACTGCTCGAATTTGCGCATCGGGAATTTGATTGTCTAACATGCGGATTATCGAGTTCGGTTGCTCACAACAGTTGTGGAATTTCTTGGGCTACAGATGTGCTTTAATAGATTTAAAGTGTCAGTGTCCCCTTGTGCAAAGCGACGGAAGAAATCATTCCCTTCCGCGCATTTTCTCATGCCTTCTTTTTCCCTCCTACGGCAAATTTGTCGAGCAGCGTTTCGAGCTACCCGTCCCTGGCTCCGCTTCCTACCCCTCGCATGAGCGCGCTGCTGAAGGTTTGGATGTGTTGGTGCGTCAGACGGCCAATCGCTGTCAGCCGTCGTCCGTGCTTTTTCCCTCCATAGCGCTATCTCTTTCACGCGTGTGGTCAATGCTCGCGAGCTGTCGTGGCGCTTAAAAAAAACCGGTAACAACCATTGCGGCGTTGCATTTGATTTTTCACAAATCAAACCAAAAAAGCGCAATGAGTTCAATCGCTGCAATGTAAAAATAATTAACGAATCGCTAGCTCACGCTGCAGGGTTTGCTGTGCAACGCGCAGAACCCTATTTCGAAGTAGCGCAGGCAACACAGGTGGCCATGGCCGTGCATAGGAAAGCTTAAACCAAATTGCATAAAGCATAACTTTATGTGACACTATGCTTTTCCTTTCGTATGTCGAAGATTACATAGATAGGCTTAGCCGTCTGCGCAAGGGTGTGAGTGTGCGTGCAACACTGTCGTCAAATGTGTATTCTTCCGGAATGTTATGATCCATCGGTCAAAGAAAGGAAGGTGTTCATGACGGTGTTTTTTTTACTGTGGAGCTGTATCCTTCCCCCTGCCTGCAGCGTATGCATCGGGCAGGATACAGTGTGGCGGTATGCAAGTTACCCGCTGGATAGGAGCGAGCCCGCGGCACCGCCATCATTCCGCACATCTTAACAGCATACCCGTCGTGGGTTCTAACCGCGTATGAACCGTCCGCCGTAGCAAGAGGTGACTATCCGGCTACGTGGTACTCAAGTCCTGAAAAGGCCGGCATGATCGAGATGGGTAGTACGCCAATAATAATAATAATAATAATAAAAATAATAATAATAATAATAAAAATAAAAATAAAAATAATAATAATAATAATAATAATAATAATAATAATAATAATAATAATAATAATAATAATAATAATAATAATAATAATAATAATAATAATAATAATAATAATAATAATAATAATAATAATAATAATAATAATAATAATAATAATAATAATAATAATAATAATAATAATAATAATAATAATAATAATAATAATAATAATAATAATAATAATAATAATAATAATAATAATAATAATAATAATAATAATAATAATAATAATAATAATAATAATAATAATAATAATAATAATAATAATAATAATAATAATAATAATAATAATAATAATAATAATAATAATAATAATAATAATAATAATAATAATAATAATAATAATAATAATAATAATAATAATAATAATAATAATAATAATAATAATAATAATAATAATAATAATAATAATAATAATAATAATAATAATAATAATAATAATAATAATAATAATAATAATAATAATAATAATAATAATAATAATAATAATAATAATAATAATAATAATAATAATAATAATAATAATAATAATAATAATAATAATAATAATAATAATAATAATAATAATAATAATAATAATAATAATAATAATAATAATAATAATAATAATAATAATAATAATAATAATAATAATAATAATAATAATAATAATAATAATAATAATAATAATAATAATAATAATAATAATCATAATAATAATAATAATAATAATAATAATAATAATAATAATAATAATCATAATAATCATAATAATCATAATAATCATAATAATCATAATAATAATAATAATAATAATAATAATAATAATAATAATAATGATAATAATAATAATAATAATAATAATAATAATAATAATAATAATCATAATAATCATAATAATAATAATAATAATAATAATAATAATAATAATAATAATAATCATAATAATCATAATAATAATAATAATAATAATAATAATAATAATAGTAATAATAATAATAATAATAATAATAATAATAATAATAATCATAAAAATAATAATAATAATAATAATAATAATAATAGTAATAATAATAATAATAATAATAATAATAATAATAATAATCATAAAAATAATAATAATAATAATAATAATAATAATAATAATAAAAATAATAATAATAATAATAATAATAATAATAATAATAATAATAATAATAATAATAATAATAATAATAATAATAATAATAATAATAATAATAATAATAATCATAATAATAATAATAATAATAATAATAATAATAATAATAATAATAACAATAATAATAATAATAATAATAATAATAATAATAATAACAATAATAATAATAATCATAACAAATGCACGGAATGCACTCGACCAAAACATGAACCTACCGATCCGAACCCATTCCAAGGCAGGGCCGGTCGCACGGCGTCATGATACCGACTCAAAACCAACAAGCCACCAGATTCTGGACGGACAGGTGCAGCACCATACGCGCACCGTAATAAACAAATCCAGAATCCTCTTTTGTATGGATTCAATTCAAAATGTTGTTTCCACTGCGGGCACTAGCTGAATTAGAAATAAATGTGCAATATATCACACGCACGTTTGCTAAGATCACGTGTTTTTTTAATACCCCCAATAGCAGAGCCGATCGCAAAGATGCCAATGTCAATGGTTGTGTTGTCTCTCAGGTAGCGAGATCGAAAATGCATGGACGTTGTAGCCGCAGCGGATGAAAATGTACGCATCAGAATCAAATAGTTTGGGGGGCACACACACACATACACACACACACACACATATGCACGTACGCGTGCACACACACATGCACGTACGCGCGCTCGCGAGCACGCACCCACGAAAGCGCGCACGCGATAACGCACCTATGAACGTGCGCACGCGATAACGCACCTTCGAACGCGCGCACGCGAGAACGCACCTACGAACCCACGCACACGCACGAGCGAGTACGGCTACCTCATCGGTAGAACGGCTGATTCAGCTTTCTTGTAGCATCCTCATTCCTAGCGCCGGACGGACATGATAGAATGAACGGTCACTTTCCCCGCGCTGTGTGTGTGTGTGTGTCGTGACCCGAAAACTCGAGACATAAATAGGCATGTTTAAAAATTATATTTTATTGCCACTATACATTGTGCTACATGATGCTTTGAAGGTCGTTGAAGCATCCAACATGTTCAAATTAAAAAAAATATTAGATTAGTGTTAGACGTTCTCTTACGCTTGTTTTAAATAGGCTTCTTCACCCTCAACTGGCAGGGGCATCGAATGGTCTCATCAGCAGCTGCACGAAATAAAATAAACCATCCATACACCGATAATACTTTGAATCCCAATCCAGCTTCTCCCGCATCGTCACAAGGTCACACACAAATTAATAAATGCTAACACCCACCAATAGCAATACACAACCGCAATGCACATATGAGTATCAACGCATACACCGCAACAGCCAATCAGCTGGCGGCGGAAGGCACGGACAGAAGCGCCGCAAGTACAAGTAAGGCAAGGCAGGGTGAGGGAGGGAGAAGAAGCGGACGAAAAAATGGGTGCCATTTTTTTTTAAATTTTGACCGTTTTTTTTTGCTCCGCCGCCATAAATGGTTCGTCCATTTCGCCAACAGATGGCGCTAAACTTGCTCGACCCAGCGCAGAAATCGCTGAAGTCCAGCGCGAGGATCGGGCCAAAATCTGCGCTTGGCCAAGGATTGGCCCCCAGATTTTGTTACATTTTCTGCGCTGGAAACTGCTCGAATTTGCGCAGCGGGCTTTTTGTAGTTTTTTTTTCTCTTTTTTGATTACCTTTCTTTACGGGATAGATTTGCTTACGGACAGAAACTTCAACATTTGATAATCTTTGTACGTGCAATAAAATCATTATTGTAGAGCTAACTAACAAACGCCTACTACGCGCCTCTTTGTGCTTACACCCGCTGCGCAAATTCGAGCAGTTTTCTGCCTAGTTTTTTGCGTCGTTTTGCGTCAAAAAATACACAAAAAAATACGCTAGACTTCAGCCAAAACTACGATAGCCAACGTATTTCTTGCACTTTTTAGGTGCGGAACGTGCGCCATCTGTTGAAGAAATGGATGAACTATTTCAGACGGCGGAGAAAAAAAAAACGGCCAAAAAATTCAAAAATATTGGCGCCCATTCCTTCCTCCTCCTCTTCCTCTTACTCCCTCTCCCCTCCCTGCCTTGCCTTAAACTTGCGCTTCAGCCCGTGCCTTTCACCGTCAGCTGATTGTGTGTATGCGTTGGTGTATATGTACATTGCGATTGTGTATTGTATTTGGTGGGTATAGCATTTATTTATTGTGTGTGACCTTGACGATGCGGGAGAAGCTTGTTCATTTTAGGATTTAAAGTGTTATCGGTGTATTGATGGTTTATTTTATTTCGTGCCGCTGCTGATGAGATCATTCGATGCCCCTGCCAATCGAGGGTGAAGAAGCCTATTTCAAACAAGCGTATGAGAACGTCTAACAATAATCAATTTATTTTTATTTGAACATGTTTGATGCTTCAACGACCTTCAAAGCATCGTGTAGCACGATGTATAGTGGCAATATTTTTTTTTAATGAGCCAAAATCTGTCGCGAGTTTTCGGGTCGCGACACACACACAATGCGGGGAAAGTGACCATGCCGCGATCCCCCTCCCCTCCCGGTGCTTTGGATGAGGATGCGCTACAAGTTAAGCCAGCAATTCTACCGATAAGGTAGCGGAAATCGATCGTGCGTGTACGCGCGTTCGAGGGTGCGTTCTCGCATACGCGCGTGCATGCGTGCGTGCATGCGCGTGTGTGTGTGCGTGCGGGAACCCCAAAACTGTTTGATTCTGATGCGTGTATTGTCACCGGCTGCGTCTACACACTCCATGCATTCTCAGACAACGCACTGTACGCCACCCGATCGATTACCGCTACCTAGGAGACAATACTACCATTTAATTGGCACCACCGTCTTTGCGACCGGCTCTGCTGTTGGGGGTATTAAAAGGACAAACGATCGAAGCAAACGTGCATGTGATATATTGCACATTTCTTTCCAATTCAGCTAGCGGCCGCAGTGGAAACAACATTTTGAATTGAATCCATACAAAAGAGGAGGATTTGTTTATTACGGTGAGCGTATGGTGCTGCACCTGTCCGTCCAGAATCTGGCGGCTTGCTGGTTTGGAATCGGTATCATGACGCCGATTGACCGGCAATGCCGTGGAATGGGTTTGGATCGGTAGGTTCATGTTTTGGTCGAGTGCATTCCGTGCATTTGTCTCGTCACAACGGTAGCCCGGCAGCACCAAAGTCAAAACAAAAACCTTCCCCGGGTGTGGACTACTATGCTTAGTTCTTCTTCTTCTTATTATTATTATTATTGGCGTAATGGCCTACGCGATCATGCCGGCCTTTTCAGGACTTGAGCACCACGTAGCCAGATAGTCACCTCTTGCTACGGCGGACGGTTCATACGCGGTTAGAACCCACGACGGGTATGCTGTTAAGATGTGCGGAATGATGGCGGTGCCGCGGGCTCGCTCCTATCCAGCGGGTAACTTGCATACCGCCACACTGTATCCTGCCCGATGCATACGCTGCAGGCAGGGGGAAGGATACAGCTCCACAGTAAAAAAAACACCGTCATGAACACCTTCCTTTCTTTGACCGATGGATCATAACATTCCGGAAGAATACACATTTGACGACAGTGTTGCACGCACACTCACACCCTTGCGCAGACGACTAAGCCTATCTATGTAATCTTCGACATACGAAAGGAAAAGCATAGTGTCACATAAAGTTATGCTTTATGCAATTTGGTTTAAGCTTTCCTATGCACGGCCATGGCCACCTGTGTTGCCTGCGCTACTTCGAAATAGGGTTCTGCGCGTTGCACAGCAAACCCTGCAGCGTGAGCTAGCGATTCGTTAATTATTTTTACATTGCAGCGATTGAACTCATTGCGCTTTTTTGGTTTGATTTGTGAAAAATCAAATGCAACGCCGCAATGTTTGTTACCGGTTTTTTTTAAGCGCCACGACAGCTCGCGAGCATTGACCACACGCGTGAAAGAGATAGCGCTATGGAGGGAAAAAGCACGGACGACGGCTGACAGCGATTGGCCGTCTGACGCACCAACACATCCAAACCTTCAGCAGCGCGCTCATGCGAGGGGTAGGAAGCGGAGCCAGGGACGGGTAGCTCGAAACGCTGCTCGACAAATTTGCCGTAGGAGGGAAAAAGAAGGCATGAGAAAATGCGCGGAAGGGAATGATTTCTTCCGTCGCTTTGCACAAGGGGACACTGACACTTTAAATCTATTAAAGCACATCTGTAGCCCAAGAAATTCCACAACTGTTGTGAGCAACCGAACTCGATAATCCGCATGTTAGACAATCAAATTCCCGATGCGCAAATTCGAGCAGTTTTCTGAGTAGTTTTTTGCGTCGTTTTGTGTCAAAAACTACGCACAAAAATGCGCTAGACTTCAGCCAAAACTACGATGGCCAGCGTATTTATTGCAGTTTTTAGGTGCGGAACGAGCGCCATCTGAAGTAATTGAAGAAATTTCAGATTCACTATTTCAGACGGCGGTGCAAAAAAAAAACGACCGAAAATTCAAAAATATTGGCGCCCGTTCCTTCCTCCTCTTCCTCTCACTCCCTTTCCCCTCCCTGCCTTGCCTTACTTAAGTTCTAGCCCGTGCCTTTCGCCGTTAGCTGATTGTGTGTATGCGTAGGTATATATATGTACATTGCGGTTGTGTATTGCAATTGGTGGGTGTTAGCATTTATGTATTTATTGTGTGTGACCTTGACGATGCGGGAGAAGCTTGTTCATTTTGGGATTCAAAGTATTATCGGTGTATGGATGGTTTATTTTATTTCGTGCCGCTGCTGATGAGGCCATTTAATGCCCGGGCCAATCGAAGGTGAAGAAGCCAATTTCAAACAAGCGTAAGAGAACGTCTAACACTAATCTAATATTTTTTTTAATTTGAACATGTTTGATGCTTCAACGACCTTCTAAGCATCATGTAGCACTTAGAAGGTAGCATGTATAGTGGCAATAAAATATATTTTTTTAATTTGCCAAAATCTGTCTCGAGTTTTCGAGTCGCGATACAGACACACACATACACACACAGAGTGGGGAAAGTGACCGTCCACTCTATCATGCCGCGACCCCCCACCCCACCCGCTGCTATGGATGAGGATGCGCTTAAAGTTAATCTAGCAATTCTTCCGATAAGGTAGTGGTCATCGATCGTGCCAATGCGCGCGTTCGGGGGTGCGTGCTGGCGTGCGCGCGTGCATGCGTGCGTGCGTGCATGCGTGCGTTCTTGTGTGTGTGTTTGAGTGCGTGCGGGAACCCCAAAACTGTTTGATTCTGATGCGTGTATTGTCACCCGTTGCGTCTACAAATTCCATGCATTTTCAAAAAACGCACTGCACGCCGCCCGTTCGATAACCGCTACCTACGAGACAATACAACCATTGGATTGGCATCACCATCTTTGCGATCGGCTCTGCTGTTGGGGGTATTAAAAAGACACACGATCGAAGCAAACGTGCGTGTGATATGTAGCACATTTCTTTCCAATTCAGCTAGCGGATGCAAGTGGAAACAACATTTTGAATTGAATCCATACAAAAGAGGAGGATTTGTTTATTACGGTGTGCGTATGGTGCTGCACCTGTCCGTCCAGAATCTGGCGGCTTGCTGGTTTGGAATCGGTATCATGACGCCGATTGACCGGCAATGCCGTGGAATGGGTTTGGATCGGTAGGTTCATGTTTTGGTCGAGTGCATTCCGTGCATTTGTCTCGTCACAACGGTAGCCCGGCAGCAACAAAGTCAAGACGAACTCTTCCCCGGGTCTGAACTGTTCTGATAAGTTCTTCTTCTTATTATTATTATTATTGGCGTAATAGCCTACGCGATCATATTGGCCTTTTCAGGACTTGAGTATCACGTAGCCGGAGCCGGTGACTAACCCCTTGCTACGGCGGACGGTTCATACGCGATTAGAACCCACGACGGGCATGCAGATGTGAGGAATGATGGCAGTGCCGCGGGATTGCTCCTATCCACCGGGCAACTTGCATACTGTCACACTGTCTCCTGCCCTATGCATATGCTGCAGGCAGGGGGAAGGATGCACTCTACAATAAAAAAAAAAAATATCGTCATGAACCAGCGGCGGATACCGGTAGGCGGACTAGGCGATCGCCGAAGATCTCTAGTATGTAGTATGGCGTATGTCTACAAGTGAACAGAGCATTAGCGACAAGGGCCTGCGGAAAGATGGTCGTTGGGGCCCCGTGGCTGGAGAATCATTTGCTCCCCCCCCTCCACCCTCATGCCGGCAATAATTGTAGGGCCTGTGACCGATGATTGTAGGGGTCTCATGGTCGAAACCCCCCCCCCCCCCCTCCCCCGCCGGCAATTTAAGTGCACTGTTCTATTTCCCAACAGCTGTGTGCCAGTACCCTCTCCTCCCGGTCGAAGATGGCACGCCCCAGGGACCGGCGGAACGGAAAGTTGATGAAAATCAGCACCAGGGTACCGCACTCACATAAGGGTCTAGATTATTCTAGCCTCAAAGCTAGAATTAGATTCGAGTACCTGCTCGAAAATACGGTGTTCCCGCTTGGCAAAATGTCGCGCGATACGCATGCTTGAAATCGATGCTTTTTAACACTTTAAGCGCCGCGTCATATGAAATCGCACGACGGCTTTGTTCACAGCTCAGCTCTGTATTTGACGCTCACCAATTCTCTTGATAACGAATGAGGTAGGAAAGAGAGAACGAGAACGACATGTGCTACGCCGCTTATCGAAATGAAACAAACGAGTGATAATAGTCGCACGAACAATTGTCGCTCTCATCGCTCTCTTGTCATGCGCTACGTGCTCACTCGCAAACTGTGACGTCAGGCCGGCGGTCAAAGTGTTAACATTTTATTTCAAGTATCCTGAGTGACCCAGCGTGAGCGCTGAGCGCACCTCCCCTCATTCTCAATGCCGCGTTTTTGGTTAATCCTCACTCCTACCCTTTCATTCCTTCTCCTCAACGGACACCATTCCTGCAAGCGTAGATCGATAAAAAAATTCCAGGAAATTCGGACAGTAATTGTGCAGTTTTTTATTCACAGAGCTATTCGTGAATATTTCAATTCTTGATGGCGCGTACTGGCGATCAAAACGTTGGCTGCTTGATCCACCGATGGCGCGTGGTGTTGAAAAAAAAACACTTGCTGTTTGATGCGTTTGCCTGAGGAATGAAAGATAAATCGAGCATTAGAATGGTGAACAAAACTAGTACTATTTAAATCTTACCGATCACGAAGATATTTTAAATTAAACGGCGACTCTGTAAGCCCGATTCACCTTCTTTGATCGGTTATCAGGTGCTTTCGTAATGAAATAGCTAGGTGTGATGGAAAATAACAGAAAAATAAACGAACATTAAAAGCAGTACGATTGTTAGAACACAAACATCATTTGGAAGATTCTTCTTCTTATGCATGCACTTACCCGTAGATCATGTAACAAAACATACTGCATTTACGCCTGCGTTGACATCTTTCGCGATTGACTTAACCACTTTTCTATTATCATTTAATAATTTTCGCTGCATTTTCCGGCACCAATCCTTCCCAAATGAACTTTTCATTTGTTCTGGCAATGAGTTTCGAACGTTCACAACACAGTGCGAGAGCGAAGAACACAAAATAAATGGCACTATGTTACAGTGTTGATCATATGGTCAAAATAAAGTATGATGGAATTTATTTTACTTCAAATGAATTGATTTTATTCTGATTTACATTTCAACTATTGTTATCAGCCTAGTTGTTTACGTTTAAAATTTTGATGAAGTGAAAACATCATTACCAGATAAATGAAACGATAATCGACACATTTTGACCATACCGAATTATGATCGTCTTTACACATAGTGTCATCTCTTGCGCTTCAGGATCTCACGCTCAGAGTAAAAATTATCCCATCTTCGCAACGGTGGGAGCGATCGGCTATGGAGGGCTGGAGGAGTGTGAGTGTGTGTCTAATGCACACAGCGAAATTTTGGTCAACACCTGGATGGTGGGAGCGTTTTTCCATGGGATGGGGTAGTGGAGTGCGAGTGTGTTGCATGACTCCTTTAAAACTAGGGCTAGGGGTAGCGAGAGGCATCAAAATGAGTTTCTCTTTGCCAAGCGGGTTCGATAACACAGACACTCATCATATACTCACCATCTACGACAAGCTCCGTTATTTCTAACATACCGGCTACTAACACTTCATTACATCAAGCACCGAGTAATCGAGCGACGTGTATAACCGTGTTCTGTCAAAATGTGCGTGGTCGGCGATCTAAAGCCGATGAGTTCCGTTTATCAGTAATGGAGACTGAATACGATACGAGCAGTTTTTTGTTGTTGACTGCTATTTTAGATGTGATATAAGAAATGATCTCGTCAGGAATATCGCTTTTAACTCCTTGGTCTTCTAATAGCTGTTGTATAATAGCAATTTCGAGTGGTGATAGAAGTTTGCTGCTTATAATAGACATTTTGGATAACGATATCGCTTCTTGTATATCTTTAACTATCTTGTTAATTGTATCGAGGGTAAATGTACCAATAGTGGTGCAATTTTTAGTGGTACTGATGTGTTTTAATGGTTTTAAAGTGTTAGGAAAGACAATTTCTGAATATTTTAACACATTTCATTTCATTTCATTTCATTTCATTTATTTCATACAATATCCGCCATCAAGGCTAAATATAATAGACTTAAAACTAATTTAATACTAACAAATAAACAAAATAATTCATGAAAAACTAAGCCTAACTAACCTAGTCTTGACCTAGCAAAAAAGAAAAGAAAAAAAACAAGAGTAGAGCGTAGAGACTATCATAAACTTAACAAAAACAAAAAAAAGAGAGTAATAGAAAACTAAGGAGAATAATTAAAGGGAATTAGAAGAAAAAATACGGTTACGGAAAGAGTTAAGAGAGGAGTCGAAATCAAAGAGATAGTAAAAGTGGTTAAACAACCTGAAACAGGACAGAAGAGGGTCATTGAAAGTATAAAGAGTATGACGTGTTTCAATTGACAGAGGATCACGTGGACGAAGAGAACGAGAGGGAACATACAGCGAGATGGACGAGAGTATATCAGGAGCATCAGTAGCAGAAAGTACATAGCTCAAAAGTTTTGACTGTGGCGCAAGTTTGGGTTATCCCACGATAATTAGAAACAATGCTACGGCATCCCTTTTTGTGTACCGGAAAAAGCCAACAGGATTTCCAAAGAGCAGGAAAAACCCCAAGAGAAAGTGAAAGGTTGAAAATTTTAGCAAGGTGTGGAGCAAGCACGTCCTTACAGTTTATTAAAACAGAGGCAGGAATGCCATCTGGACCAGGAGTAAAAGAACGTTTCAACCCAAATAACACCTGTACAACTGTTTCAGAGCTAACCGAAATATCGGAGAGATTAATTAAGTTCTCTGGCGTGTAGAGTAGCCCACCCTCAATAAGGTTAGGGACACTAACCGGTGGCTCAAACATTTGGGAAAAATGTGCAGAGAATAGCTCACAGATCTCAACAGGCGTAGAGGCAGTTCGAGAATCAAGTACCATTTCATTAGGTAACGTATTGCACCCTCTTCGAATCCTAACAAATTGCCAGAAGGATGCTGGATCAGAACGGAAACGCGATTGCAGTCTACTCGAATAGGCCTCAAAACAAGCCCTGTTGTATAGTCGATGCGCAGAGGCAGCGTACTTAAATAAACGAAAGTTGAAAGCAGATCGGTTCAGACGATACCTCCTAAGATATTTCATTCTATCCTTTTTCAGGTTGCGAAGAGTACGATTGGACCAGGGAGGATTAGGAGGGGAACGAAAAATAGGTGTACATGAAAGGAGTGCAGAGGTTAACAAAGCATTAAACGATTGGACAGCCTCGTCGACCGATGTACATTGATAAAAAAAGACCAGTCGGAACGAGATAGAATTGAATTAAGTTTACGATAGTCTGTGAGCCGAAAATTATAACGAACTCTCAATGAATTAGGAGCAGAAGGTAATACATTCATAACCCTACTAGCCCTAAATAAAGAAGACGGTAACGCAATTTCTAGAGCAGGATGATGGGCATCCTGGGGCAGGAGCAGTGACGAAGCAGGATACACAGAACAACAAGCAGCTGCAGCAGAGTTGGAGAGCACCAGGTCCAAATAATGATTTAAATGGTTATGCACCCCGTTCAGCTGATAGAGTTCATGCAGGTTTAACATATCCAAAAAGCAGGAACTGGATGTATTCGAAGAAATATGTGGCACATAATGTCTTATAGCTGAAGATGAATCTGGCCTTACTGCGGTAGAAAGCGACCACTCTAACGCAGGTTGATTGAAGTCACCCAGAAGGATAAGATGATCATTCGGTTTCATTTGCATGTATGCATCACTGATGAAAGCAGAAAGGGATTCCAAATAGTTGCGGTCGCTGCTCAAATACGGTGGCACATAAACAATCCCCACATAAAGACGAAACTTAGAAAAAGAAACACGTATACATAAAGCCATGACAGTTGGAATATGTTTTATCTTCGCAATCACAACCATTTTTACCATGAAACACATCAAATTTACGAAAAAATACATATTTTTGTGACTGCTTCGTTATACCTATAATGGTGGTATGGTTCCTATAGTCGTATTGTGTTTCTATAGTGGTGGTAAACAAAGATGCATAAAAAGCGGTGTATAATATCAATGAAATATAGTATCGAAGCTGTTTTCGTATGAATAGCATGGATTGCTGCCACACTATTGCCATATTAAATTTCTTGCGTAATTTGATCGTAAAAAATGTATAAATTTGGTTGATGAAACTATTCACTAAAGTACTGCATCACACCTGTCGTCAACCTGCACCCGGAAGAGTGTGCTTGATTTGAAGTCAATTTTTCATTCAGCCAGATAAGCGAATTTTGGCCTGTTTTTGGTAAATTATCTACATAAAACTCATTTCTATTGCTTATTTTAGTGAAAACAGTACGACATGTCAAAAATATCCTCGAAAAAATCTAAAACGACCTGTTTTTATTGATTTTATAACTATAACCACTATAGGAACATGCCTGTTTTGTGTAGCTATAATGGCACTATGGTAAAAAAAACACTTAAAAATGCATAAATATGGTCAAAAGGCAAATAATTTTAGTAAAACAATAACATTACATAACAGTTGTCGCTGACGACAATTTAGGCTTAAAAAACAAAGCGTTGCTAGGTCAATAAATGCTGACTAGCTATGTTATGCAACGCGCCAGCGATGCGCGCTGGTTTAACGATTAAATGGAAAAATAGGCTAAGAAGAATAGATTAAGAAGAATATGCTGATCGACGACGGTCAGCATTTTTAGAGTATAAAATCAATTGAACAATGACGTTTGACGTTTATTTGTTCGGCCGCATTTCCGTCGCGCTCCGTGATTTTTCAATAATTTTCTTGTGTTTTCTGCGTCGCATCGCATTGTTGCCTTTTCTACGGACTATTAAACTGTTTAACATCATCGCTTCGTCTTGGCGAATTGTTTAGTTGCATCACAACTGTGGTTTCCTGCTGTTTTTTCCTGCTCGGCTTAGCAGTGTTGTGCTGTGATTACGCGTGATTTCGCGATGGCGGCTATTTGCTTCTCGTGTGCTGAACCGCTAGAGGCCACCGGCTGCATCATCAGTTGTGCATATTGTGACGCTACGTTCCACCGCGGCTGTTGCAAATTGCCCCCCGAGCTGATTGACGCAGTATTGTCCAATGTCGACCTGCACTGGAGCTGCATTGGCTGCACGAACATGCTTAAAAATCCGCGCTGCCGTTCGGTAAAAGAAATAGGCGCCCAGGTCGGTTTCCATGCCGCCCTCAACTCAGCTGTAGCAGCTATTGGCAAGCTCGTTGAGCCTATTGTCGCCGAAGTTCGCAGTGGTTTTACCCTCCTTCAAACTGCATCCACGCCTCACAATCGGAACTCTGATCCTCGACCAGCTACTGGTAGAAAGCGGAGGCGTATAATCGAGGATTCGGCATCTCCTAGTGTAAACAAAATTGTAAACAGTCGCGGCAACATCCTTTGTGCCGCGTCATCGCCAAACGCATACACCAACACCACGATTGCCGTCCAGCCGGCACCTACACAACCGCATGAACTGGTGGGAACCGATCCGTTATCATCACCGCTTCAAGCTGCACCTCGTGAGCCATTCACAGATAGGATCTGGATCCGCCTATCCCGCTTATCAACGGCCGTCACTGTGGAACAAGTGGTCGCTTCTGTAAAGCGTCGCTTAGCCACCGATGACGTTATAGCGTATTGCCTGCTGAGAAGAGGGGTTAGTGTGGACAGCATGAATTGGCTTTCATTCAAAGTGAGAGTCCCGGCTATCCTTCGAGATGCGGCACTCACACCATCCACTTGGCCCGTCGGTATCGGTGTACGTGAGTTTTTTCAATCCCGTCAACACGACCACCAAACCTCATCTCCTATAGCCACCCGAAACCGCTTTACAACACGCACACCAGCTACTAGTACTGATCACCGCTACACCACACGCACACCAACAACGACTCACCGTTTAGCCGCACGCACGTCTACTCCACCTGGTCCTGAAACAACATCATCACAACAGTGTCACCCCCCGGTGAATGATACCTTGGAAGCACCCAACTCAACACTTGTTTCTGGACCGCCCCAAAACCACCGTGCTTCATCTCCGCACCTACACCAGTCTACAATCGATCGCTTTTTTCTCAACTAGACGAAGTTCCGCTCATTGCACGCAACAAACACGCCAAGCCTCATGCTCTGACAACGCAGCTCAATTGACTTACCGTATACCCGCTTTATCCAACCGCCACAATGACAACGCTACCGCTGAGTATTTAAGCTGCTATTATCAAAACGTTAGAGGTTTGCGTACTAAAACAAAAGAATTTCACTTAGCTGTATCGGAGGCTGACTTCGATCTCATCGCCCTCACGGAAACTTGGCTTGTTGACAACATTCCATCTGCTCTTCTCTTCAACAACAACTTCTCTGTTTACCGCTGTGATCGCTCTCTCAGCGGCTCTAGCTCTCGCGGTGGTGGTGTTTTGCTAGCCGTTTCTAACGCATACGAGTCGATAGAATTACCTTCCCGTGATCGTTCTCTCGAGTATATTTGTGTGCGCGTCGCCTGCAATAACGCACATCTGTACGTCATGGTAGTATACATTCCACCGCAGCTTAGCTCCGAGATATCGACTCTTCGCTCTCTACATGATTGTATCAGCAGCTTCACTCTCACACTGAAGCCTTCGGATCTGCTGTTTGTTATTGGCGATTTCAATCAGCCTAGCATAAGCTGGTCCACAGCTGATCCTTCGTCCTCGCCAGCATACTCATCAATCACGCACTATGAACCAACTGCGCGCTCACTGGCCAACAACACCTTTGTGGATGGATTTAAATTTAACGGATTAGTGCAACTTAATCACATCAATAATTCGCACGGACGCATGCTTGACCTGCTCTACGCTAACAATGCTGCAGCTAAATTGTGTTCGCCTGTCTTTCCAAGTGTTGTTCCGCTTGTACCTCTTGACTCCTACCATCCGGCGTTAGACTTCAATATACGTATTAACTCGTCGACCCGACGCAATTCGACGACTCGACAAAACTCGACGACAACCGCATTTTATCGTTATAACTTTGCTAAAGCTGACTATGTGAAACTGAACGACATGATATCAATGTTTAACAATAGCTTTCATTGTTCCAATTTTATTTCACTTGACGAAGCAGTATGTTCATTCTCGTCCTTCATGCTGCAAGCCTTTGTTGTATGCGTCCCAGTTCAGCGTCCTAAACCTAACCCCCCCTGGGCGGACCGCACACTCAAACGACTCAAACGTGTAAAAAGAGCTGCTTATCGTCACTACCAAACGCGCCGCTGCCAAAGATCTCGCTCGATCTACTTTGAAACGCACTCTTTATACTGCAGCTATAACAGGTTTCGATATGGCAGATATTTGAGTAAAATTCAACGTAACCTCTGCAGGTGGCCTGACTCGTTTTGGCGCTTCTACAACAGCAAAACAAAATCCACGCATACACCGAAATCCATTACGTACAAAGGAGCAACAAGTGCCAACACTAATGAAATGTGCAATCTCTTCGCGGATCGCTTTGCAGATTGCTTTTCACCGGCCATGAATGATACCGATACCATTGATGCTGCTCTCGTCAACACTCCGGCTGGCGCAATTAACATGAGCACTCCTTTCATCGACAGTGAGATCGTTTTATCTGCCCTAGCGCAACTAAAGCCTTCCTTCGCTCCTGGACCCGACGGAATTCCTTCTACCGTGCTGAAACGCTGTCAAACGACAGTAGCACCTATCCTTGCAAAATTGTTCAATGCATCGCTAGCCAATGGCTACTTTCCCAAAGCTTGGAGGAAATCTTGGATGGTTCCTATTTACAAAAAGGGCGACAGAACAGATGCCATCAACTACCGGGGTATTACATCCTTGTGTGCCATTGCCAAGGTGTTCGAACTAGTGATATACAAAAATCTGCTACATGCATGCCGCAGCTACCTAAGTCCGTATCAACATGGATTCGTGCCAAAAAAGTCGACTACCACGAACCTGGTTGAATTTGTAACCTATTGCACTAGTCAAATTGATGCCGGAGCTCAAGTCGATGCAATTTATACAGATCTAAAAGCAGCATTCGACTCTCTTCCGCACGCAATTCTTCTCGCTAAACTCGATAAGCTAGGAGTTCCCAGCCCGCTCGTACAGTGGCTTAAGTCGTATCTAATAAATCGCACATACATCGTGAAAATTGAAAAGCACATGTCCAAAGAAATAGTCAGCAGCTCGGGTGTGCCACAAGGAAGCAACATTGGCCCGCTTCTCTTCATATTGTTTATCAACGATGTTACCCTCGCTCTACCTCCCGACAGTATCAGTCTGTTTGCCGACGACGCAAAAATTTTTGCGCCTATTCACAACACAGGTGATTGTACATTCCTGCAAGACTGCATCGAAATTTTCTGTTCGTGGTGCAAGCGTAATGGACTGACTATCTGCATCGAGAAATGCTACTGTGTGTCTTTTAGTCGATGCAGGAGCCCAGTGACTGGGACCTACTTCATGGACGGCACTGCAGTTAATCGACAGAATCATGCCAAAGACCTGGGCGTTCTGCTTGACTCTAGCTTGAACTTTAAACAGCATATCGATGACGTTGTAGCCAGAGGAAATCAATTACTTGGCGTGGTTATCCGGACAACTAATGAATTCCGCAACCCCATGTGCATCAAAGCTGTGTACAACTGTATCGTTCGTTCGGTTCTGGAATATTCGTGCGTAGTCTGGAGCCCAACTACCGCTTCTTCAATTGCTCGACTTGAGGCGATTCAACGTAAGCTCACGAGATATGCCCTACGCCTACTTCCCTGGCAGGATCGCAATAATCTTCCTCCGTATGCTGCGCGGTGCCGTCTTCTAGGCCTTGAACCTCTTTCGGTTAGAAGACGCAATGCACAGTGTTCTTTCATCGCTGGATTGCTAAATGGCTCTATCGACTCATCGCCTTTGTTGCATCGAGTCGATATCTATGCACCATCCCGAACACTTAGGTCTAGAGAAACTCTACGGCTCGCTCAACCCCGTTCCAGCGCTGGTCGGTCAGACCCTATGTTCCGCATGTCGGCTGTCTTCAACACTGTCTCGGATTGCTTCGACTTCGACATCTCAACTCAGTGCTTCAAGGAACGTCTCCGGCTTTTGCCGTGGCCGCAGTGAATTGCGATGCAAATCTTGTTTTTGCTATGTATTTTTTTTTAATTGAATTGTTACATCTTAATTAGGCCATACGGCCCGTTGAAGATTAATAAATAATAATAATAATAAATTAATGAAGCCATTACTTGCCAAGAACCAGTTGGTGCGTTCATTATTGTGCTTAAGTCGGCGTGTACTGTGCCTGTCTTAAGCTGCTGCTCCGAAAGACACTTTCGTGTGCGCGACAACAGTTATGTTGAAAAACTAGTAATTGCGTGGTTATGTGGTCGTTTAGAACGTTAACAGAAAAATGAGTTTCGTTATGAAATCCTAAGGCTAAAGAACATTTCACACTAACTTAAATAACTTAATTACTTTTAATTTGCCCTATGAACCGCATTTTAGAGCAATAGCACCACTATTGGTACTACCACCACTATAGGTACATTTACCCTATATTGATTATTGCCGTCAGCATGTCTAATTCATTAAGAAGAATGTCTTTTATTTTTTGAATCATCTGCTTCATTTCGTTGGTGAGGTTTTTGATTTTCATTCCAAAATTTTCATTTACTTGGAATTGCTGGTTATTACTCTCTATCAAATCGTTCATTGTACTGTTGATGATTTGCAGGTCATGTGCATCCGGGATTCCTCCAATCCATTTCCAAACCGAGCCTCTAGCTTTTACGCTTCTATCAAACGCTTCCTTGGTCTTATGAGATTAAAATTAGAATATTTGTTTCTAACCTTATGCTTCGCAATTATTGATAGAGAACTATTGGTTGGGCGAAAAGCTACTTGAGTTAACTCATTGTATTTTCAATTTCTGTTATGTTTACCTCATGTATTATATTGATACTACCGTTTAGAATTTTGCAATTATGTTTCTCTAGAATTAAAATTTGTTGATCAATCAAACTAGTTATTTTTAATTCTAGAACTTTAATATGAGCTATCATTAAAATGACCATCAACATAACTATTCTGACGACGTCTTGTCGTGCTGGAGAAAAAAAATTAAATTCATAATTATTCATTTTCAAATTTATGATTTAATTTGTTATTTCCTGTGATTCCTTGGATTTCCTAACCCTTTTTTCAATCAAGCTTTTTTTTGACCAATTTAAATGCTTACAAATTAAATGAGTGACAATTAGTCGTACCGCATCCTTTTATGTTTCTTTTTTTTTGCTAAAAACAGAACGAAATAATAAAAAATTGAGCTCAGCCGGTCGTCTGTTCTTTTTTATTTTGAGAGTCTAATCCTGTAAAGATAAAAAATATATTAGTTTCATGTATAATAATGTTTTTATGCGTTTTATTTTATTTTTATTGCGTTTCACATTTCTTGGTCCAATTTGAATGGTTTTTTCATTATTAACCAAACATTTTGATTTTGAAAAGCGTGGATCTAGCTTTTTTCTAGTGTGTTTCTTTATATAAACATCATGTTTTTATTTACAGCAGGTGCAATTTCTTTTTTGAAGTTATTTTTCTTCATTATATTGGCAGCTACTTGAAGGTTCTTTTTTACATTTTTGAAAATTTTGTTGGCGATATCGATGAAAATATGATTTCATTAGGGGTATAAGTAGTCATTGAATGAACAGTATCATTGTTCATTGAATTTGCTATTTGCACTATTTCAGGAGATGAGTTATTAATGAATTTGTGTTTGTTGGTATTATAAATTTCAATGAGAGTATTTTGAGTTTTTTTTTCTATTTGGGCATTTGATTCTGATGAGGAAGGGAATTCTATTACGGTTCCGAAATTAGCTAAAAAGTCTTGGAACTGAATGCTAGTAAAAGCTGCTTCATGATCGCAAATGATTTTTCTTGGTGGTCTAAATGTTCTGAAATACTGTAAAAGGGTATTCCGTATATCTGTCATGTTCCTAGATTTAATTTCTATAAGTTGAAGGTGCTTCAAAAATGCACAAATTAAAGAAAGGTAGTAGTGTCTATCCATACCGAAAATATTAACTCTGTAAAAAGGACCATTTTCTAGTGGAATTGGTGAAATTTTTATATTATATGGTTTTCGTTCGTATTTGTGTTGAGTGCCAATTGTACATGAATTAATTATTTGCTTGATTCGTTTGATCATGTGTGGGAAAAAGTAAGATCGTTTAATCTGACTATCGACTTCGGTTATGCCTCTATGGGCTCTATCATGTTCTTTTCTTATGATAATGTCTTGCATTGTTTCGGAAGTTAGGTCTTCAACCATATTTTGTGTAATAATGAAATGGCAGTTTGTGTTGCAGAAGCATTCTCTGTAAACTTCTTGAATTAAATTAAATAAGCATTCGGGAGCTAACACAGCATTTTGCTTTCCATTCGAATGACCTTTCAAAAATGTTGTAACTTTTCTATAATCAAACGAAGTGGAACAAATAGTTGTTCGCTTATAGTTTGGAAAAATTTGATCCGTGATAACGGAGTCGGAGTCCGTTACTTTAAAAATTACTTGATTTCTGTAACTATTAATAGCTCTTTCTGTAAAATGCAAATAATAGTCATCGGATGTGTTTGCTGAATGTGCTGTTTCGGAAGAAAATGAACTGATATTATTTTCCACAGATATTTGATCAACAGAAACAACATTTTCTAGTTCATTCTTGTTAACTTGGACTTTTCTACTAAGTGCGTCTGCCACAACATTTGTCTTTCCTGTCTTATAGATTACGTCGTAGTCGTAATTTTCTAAGTCTAATCGCCAAAGTATCAATTTAGCGTTCTTATTTGAGTTTTTAATATAAATAAGGGGTTTATGATCGGTAACCAAAGTGAATTTGTTTCCATACAGGTACGGCTTAAACTTGGCTAATGACGGCTATGATGGCTCTTTTTCTGTTGTGGAGTAATTTGACTCGGTTTTGTTTAGAGTACGGCTTGCGAAAGCTATGGGTTATTCTGTTTTATGTATTACTTGTGATAAAACGGCACCGAGTGCATAACTGCTGGCGTCAGTTGTTAATATAAAAGGAAGTTCAAAGTCAGGATAAGATAAGATTTGATCTGAAACTATTATATTTTTTTAATGTTTAAAGGCTTCCTGATATTCTTGATCATTAAAGTTTACTATTTCATCCTTCTGTAACAATTTGGTGAGGGGTTTGTTAATTTAGAGTAATCTTTAATAAAACGTTTATAATACCCTACGAGTGCTAAGAATTGTTTTATTTCTTTTTGATTGGATGGAAGCTTCCATTCTTGAATGTTTCTTATTTTTTCTGGGTCAGGTTTGAATCCGTCAGGGGTAATAATGTGTCCAAGAAATTCCGTTTCTCTGTACCTAATTATCTTCTATTTCTTATCTAATATTATTATCTAATATTTATTCTATTTGTGGGATGGGAAATTTATCGTTAATGGTTTTGTCATTGATCTTACGATAGTCAATAACAACGCGCACTTTACATTTTCCTGATGTGTCTATCTTTTTTGGAACAACCCAAACTGGCGATGAATAAGGGCTAATATAATGTTGTATGATTCCGTTTTCCAAGAAGTCCTTGATTTGCCCTTCCTCATCTTTTTAAAAAACTTGTGTACCTATATGATTTTGTGTAAACAGGTCTGTTGTTAAGATTTTATGTTTTATTAAAGATGTAGCTGTAAGTTTCTCTCCAGCCCTAAGTAAAATTGTTTTATTTGTAAGTATTGTTTTAAATAATTCATCCCTCTCTAGTATTGACAAATGATATGTGCGGATTATTTCGCTGAGCACTTCATTTGTAACGCTACTCTCTGGATCTAAGGGATTGAGGAAATCGTTTAAAATTTATATACTAATATGTTTAATTTTTCTTTGACATCAGGTAATGTTATTTTCTGTGCTTAAAAATTTGCTTTCGTTTTATTGTTTTCTGGATGAGTTAAGCAAAAATTTATGTCATTAATTCATCCTCAAATTCAGATTCTTCGTCATCGGAGTTATTTCAGCATTTAACAGCTGTTTCTTATTTAAAGTAAGTCGATTTTTGGTAGAACCTATTTCCACCAGTTCGGGTGGCAAATTCGTGTCAACTGGTTTACGAGGTTTGTAATCCTGTTGCTGAGGCTGTGTGATTTTTGTATTGTTAAATTTCCTTTCTGTTTTTTTTTTATTATTTCCTTGCCCTGCGGTATGGGAGATGCCTGAGTATTGTTTTGATTGAGTTAATTGAATATGGTTAAGATTTCTATTCTATTCATTTAATTTAATTTACATATAAATGCATACGCATTTTCGATTGATTTGGGTTCAGCAGCTTGTACATACCCAAAATAGAGTTTCTGCAGCCCACTGACGTATGCAGCTATACTATATTCGTCTATAAATTCTTTTATGGCATCCCAATGAAGATTGTACTTGGGATTTTGTTTTGCCAATGATTTTATATTGTGAACCAGTTCCTTAGTTTTCTGATAATGCGTTTTTGCATTACCATCCATTTTGTTATGCCAGAGTTGGCAGTTATACGTGGATAGATCTTGTTTATCTCCTAGAGATGTTATCAAAGTTTCTTTCCCTTCACTGAACGTTTTTGGGTTGCCGTTTGTACAAATTATTTCTTTAGCATGCCCCTCTATTTTGTTTATAACAGCTGTCACATTAATTTCAAATATTTGTGGTGACACGATGTTTTCGAATAAAAGAAGAGTTTTTTTTTGCTGTTTCTATCCAACTTGTGAGTTACTTTTTATTGCCATTAAATGTGGGCAACATTTTTATGGGATCAGGGATACGGAACGGATCACCTGATATTGTCATTTCACGAGGAATAGGATCACTTCGTTGGTGTGCTATTCCCTGGTTTCCATTTGTACTTTGCCATTGCAACTCCTGCTGCGTTAATCTTGCACTGATGTTTTCGATGGCTTGGATCATACGAGCCATCTGATCATTACCACTCTCTTGAGTAGTTTGGGCTTGAGGTTCCATTTTTAGGTGCTCAAGTGATAACTGCAAATTTGCAATTAGTATGTGCGAATATTCCTCAGATACCGCATTTTCTTCTGATTCGGATCTTGTTTCAGATGCAAAAATCCTTTCCTGAATCAGCTGTTGGGCCTTTTTGAAAGCGTTGTTCTTGAATTTTGGCATAAACAAAGCTAATCCTAAAGCTCTATCTGGTAGTGGCTCTAGGCACGTGAATGAAAAGAAATGTATAAAACTAATGTAATGCGTCTATCTGATAGTGCGCACTCACATTAATTTTATATTCTTTCACCCCCGATTTCTTGTGTTATTATTTAGGTACAGTGGAGCACCGTTTATCCGGGTACCTTTTATCCGGCTTTCCGTTTATCCGTGCTGTTGAGAAATGACAGTTCAATACAAAAGTGACATTGGGTTATGAGGAGGATATTTGAAAAAGCGGTTATAAGAGCACATTGTCATAACAAAAAACACTATAATTCATAGCAAATTTTAAAAATTCTCTTTCGAAAAACATGAAGTTAATAAAAACTGGGTTATTTTTATTAAAAAATAAGAAAAATTTCCAAAAAATAACCAGGAATTGGTGATAAAATATATCATTTGACTCATTATCCGTGTTATTCGCTTATCCGGGCGAAGCTAACCCAATTGACATTTTCGAGCACGAATAATCGGGAATTCGAGCAAATTCCCTTAAACTGGAGCCTTAAACTTCCCTTAAACTGCACCAGTTTAAGGGAATTTAGAAAAAGGCCTTTAAAATCAACTGTGATGTGGCTTTTTCGTTGTTTTCTTCTAGATTCGCTCGAAAATGATGTTTTCTATCGTTATAATTGGTCAGGTAGCCATTTTATACTTAAATAATATTGATTTTTTATAAAATAACGTCACACAAAATTAGCTTTTGTTTTTCATCAAAAATCGAAGCTATGTGTGTAAAATGAGCTCGACGGCATCGTCAATCGATAGAAGCAAGTCTAATTTACGAACTCACCAAATTTTAGCGCTTTCAACACACTTGATCAGACACAAATCCACAATTTCAGACGTATCGAGTACTAATCGAGCAGATATGGGAAAACAATTTCGAGCAAATGTCACTTGGGAAGTCCCGAGAGCCCGGATAAACAGCGCTCCTCTGTAGTTTTACTGAACACAATTCCACGCACAGAAACTCAACACTAAATACTTACACGGTTGATGTTTAAGTCGTGTTTGGGCGAAGGCCAAGAAAACGATGACGGTGCTCCGTGTGCGTCGTAGCGGGGGGATCCTCAACTCCTCAGCGACGTGGTCCGTGGTGCTTGTGGATGCTTGATGCTCGTAGATCACGATGTACTTTGCGGGATCACTGTTGTACTGTGTTATTAGTTCAGTACTTTCCACTGTTTCTCACTATGACGTCACTTTTCTTTATTGCCTACCCGGCAAATTATGCGGTGTACATTAATTAAGCGAACAAAACCGCTTTTTATTCAAATAATTATGTGTTACTCGGATGAGTTCTAAACTAAAACTAACTCTAACATTCATTCTACCTCGGTTGAAGGTGTATGGTTGTAGGAACCGTCTGCGTCCGGTTGGTGTCCGATGGCGCGCGACCGTGCGAGCTGTCTGCATTGTCGGCCCGGCTGGTGTCCGATGATGCCCGCCCGTGGGAACTAGAAGAGATAGAATGTGCCGCGCTGCAATATGGTATGGAACGACACAATAACCACGGGCTGGTGTCCAATGCCACATAATTATATATATATATATATATATATATATATATATATATATATATATATATATATATATATATATATATATATATATATATATATATATGTTTTATAAAAAAAACGATATTTTTGACATGTCGTACTGTTTTCATTAAAATAAGCAACATAAATGAGTTTTCTGTAAGTAATTTACCAAACAAAGGCCAAAATTCGCTTATCTGGCTGAGTGAAAAATCGACCTCAAATCAAGTTTTCTCTTCCGGTTGACGACAGGTTATGCAATACTTTATACAATATTTTCATCAGCCAAATTCATACATTTTTTACGATCAAATTATGTAACGAATCGAAATTATTACAGTTATCCTTGCCTTGATATTATAAACTGTTTTGAGGCATCTTTGTTAACCACTACTATAGGAACACAATACGATGACTGTAGGTACAGTATCGGACAAAAAGCTAGAGAATTTGTTTTCAACGCACCAGGCACTTGTTTTACCGCGTTACTTGTGTGTGTGTGTTTTTTTGTTTTTTTTTTTTGTTTTACAAGGAGGGGAAATCTTCAAAAAGACTCCCGTTGTCGCACGGGTGTTGATATAGGAGTTTTACCCAGTAAACCCCCTCCTTGGGACATCTACTCTTCCCCCAGGGTTCACCTGTGATAGAATGACAGTCCTGTAGACACTCGTAATACCACACAAAAGCACAGAAAGTACGCATTCATTTGAGTTACTGGCTCACTTGAATTCGTGCACAGATGCACGAACGCTTTGATACAGATGCACGAACACACTTTGTGTGTGTGTGTGTGTGTGTGTGTGTGTGTGTGTGTGTGTGTGTTTTTTTTTTTTTTGTTTTACAAGGAGGGGGAATCTTCGAAAGACTCCCGTTGTCGCACGGGTGTTGACATAGGATTTTTACCCAGTAAACCCCCTCCTTGGGCCATCTACCCTTCCCCATGGGTTCACCTTTCGGTATGCTTCTTGGGGAAGGGCTATGCATTAGCATTACATCTCGCTATTGCAACATGGACCACATTCGCGAGACAGAATGACAGTCCTGGAGACACTCGTAATACCACACAAAAGCACAGAAAGTACGCATTCACTTGACTTACAGGCTCACTTCAATTCGTGCACAGATACACTAAACCCTTTCACAATACGCACAACACTATTTACGAACGCCCAAGTCGTTGATCCGCTTTCCATAAGGCCAGCAGCTTCATCAGTATTGATCGCATGCCGTTTGCTATGACTTCCCATGTTTCAGCATTCTTTAACATCACCTTGGTCAGGTTTGTTCCGTTGATTGTTGTTCCGCACTTCACGGTGATTTCATGATGTTCCTCAGCAAAACGAGGGCAATGAAAAAGCACGTGTTCTGCTGACTCCACGATGCTCACACACGCTGGGCAGTCTGGCGAGCTTGCGTGACGGTACTTGTGAAGGTAACTCCGGAAACACCCATGGCCGGAGAGGAACTGAGTTATGTAGAAGTTCACTTCGCCGTGTTTTCTGCTCGTCCATGCAGCGATGTTCGGGATCAGTGCATGTGTCGTACGCCCCTTTGTTGAACAATCCCATTCAGACTGCCACTTTCTCATAGAGAGCTGTTTTGCTGAGGATCTGGATAATCCCGCGTTTGAAACTCCGGAGAAACTGCAACACTCAGAATCCTCTGCTAATATGAGGCAGATGGGAACCATGCTTGCGATAACACAAACTGCCGCGTGCGATATTGTTTTGTAGGCACAAACAACTCTCATAGCTAGCAATCGATGCACTCTGTTCACCAACTGTCGGTTTTCCTTTAGCACCAGAACATGTGCCCAGATCGCAGCGTTATAACGCAACCGTGAGATGGCCACGTCAGCTAGAAGTCGCCTGCAGCTACTCTTGGGCCCTCCAATGTTCGGCATTATTTGTATCAACGAGTTTGCTGCCTTAAAGACGTTGTTACAGGCGTACTCGACATTCTTCCGGAAACTTAAGCGGTCATCGATGATCACACCAAGATATTTTAGATGACGCATCGACTCGATACGTTCATCACCGACCTGGATGCTACCTGACTGCACTGTCTTGTGGCTACTTATGATGAGGAATTCCGTCTTTTTATGGGCGATTTCTAGCCTCATTTGTTGCATCCACGACTCGATTCTGCTTACGGAGTCGGATGTGAGGAGTTCAATCTCTTCTATTGACTCACCAAGGACAGTAAGAGCAATATCATCTGCAAAACCTATCACTTCAGCTCCTGGAGGAAGCCCTAGGGTCAAAACTCCGTTGTACATAACATTCCAGAGAGTTGGACCCAAAATAGAACCTTGAGGAACGCCAGCGGTGATGCTCATTTTTTTGATTCCCAAATCTGTGTCGTATAAAAGCATACGGTGATCCAAATAGCTTTTCAGCAGCCTACAGAGGTACGGTGGAACCATCATCTTGGAGAGAGCTGCATGTATGGCCTCCCAGTTGGCACTGTTGAAAGCATTCTTTACGTCAATCGTAACGATCGCGCAGTATCTGTTTCCTGTCCTTTTTTTTGCAAGGCGCTTCGTCCTTTCTTTAAAACAGCTGCGATCGCTTCACCAGTAGACCGCCCCTTTCTAAAGCCAAACTTTCTGTCCGACAGTCCGTGTTCGCCTTCTGTATAGACAACTAATCGGTTGAGTATTAGGATTTCTAGTATCTTGGCGAAATTGTCTATCAATCCTAAAGGCCTTAGTGCTGATGCATCGCCGGGGGGCTTCCCAGGCTTTGGTAGAAGAACGAGTTTTTGTCGCTTCCAGGGTTTCGGAAAAAAACCAGTATCGAAGCAGTTCTGGAACACTGATAAAAAAGCTTCTGGGTACGCTTTGATAGCTGCTTTCATCGCTTCAATGGGGATACCGTCCGGACCAGGTGCCTTCCCCAGTTTGAGATGGTCTGCAGCCTTCTGTAGTTCATCAGCGGATATTGACACAGCTTCAACATCAGGATTGCGGGGTATATCACGTGGAGTTTGTGGCTCATGGTTAGGAAACAACTGTTCAATGATAGTCTTGAGCACGGTTGGGTTCCTTTCCCTAGGTAGGTCTTGGCCGACCATCTTACCCATTAGCGTTCGGTAAGCACCAAACGAGTTGTTTTCAACCTCATCGCATAGGGCCAAAAAGCATCTCCTTTTACTTGCCTTGATCTTCCGCGTGTGTGTGTGTGCGTGTGTGTGTGTGTGTGTGTGCGTGTGCGTGTGCGTGTGCGTGTGCGTGTGCGTGTGTGTGTGTGTGTGTGTGTGTGTGTGTGTGTGTGTGTGTGTGTGTGTGTGTGTGTGTGTGTGTGTGTGTGTGTGTGTGTGTGTGTGTGTGTGTGTGTGTGTGTGTGTGTGTGCGCGTGTGTGTGTGTGTGTTTTTTTTTTTTTTTTTTACAAGGAGGGGGAATCTTCGAAAGACTCTCGTTGTCGCACGGGTGTTGACATGGGATTCTTATCCAGTAAACCCCCTCCTTGGGCCATATACCCTTCCCCATGGGTTCACCTTTCGGTATGCTTCTTGGGGAAGGGCTTATGCATTTGCATTTCATCCTCGCTACTGCACGATGAGCCAAAGTTCGCGAGACAGATTTGACAGTTATCACGCGAACACAAGACGGTCATGACGACGACGTGAAACACTAGACATTAAACGACACTTTTTCCGCCGCGCGCTCACGCGTTCACTAACACATACACTCACGACGAATTTAAATATCGCCGAGCTGCTGGTCTTGCTTCCATTTTTGGTGCAGCTTGGTCAGGATCAGACGCATTGTTGTTGCCGCTGCCTCCCATGAGTCGGTGTGCTGCAGCATGACTTGTACCAGGTTTGAACGGCCCACCTCTACTCTGCAACTCTCGTTCAACTGCAGGCGTTCCTCGGCGAATCGAGGGCAGTGGAACATGACGTGGTCCACCGTCTCATCTTCATCCTTGCACGCAGGGCACCGAGATGAAGAGGCGCGATTGAACCTGTGCAGATAGCTTCTAAAACAGCCATGGCCGGAAAGAACCTGGGTGACAAAGTAGTCCACATCACCATGTTTCCTGTCTAGCCATGCTGCAACGTCGGGGATCAGCAAGTAGGTCCATCTTCCGTTCAACGAGTTACTCCACTCGTTCTGCCATTGCCGCATCGATGCTTGCCTTGAGGCTTTCTTGGCAGTCTCAGTGAAAGATTCCCCCGCACGCGATTTCCGGAAGTTCTTCGAGTCCTCCTCGAGGGTGATACAAAGAGGCATCATACTCGCAATAACGCATACCGCTTCGTACGAAATGGTACGGTACGCGCTAATAACACGCATGGCCAACTTCCTGTGCACCTTATTCACGGTGTTCTGGTGCTGCTTCTCCTTTAGTATATGCGCCCAAACCGGCGCTCCGTACCTCAACACCGAGATGGCGCAGTTAGCATGAAGGCGCCTAATGCTGCTACTCGGTCCGCCAATGTTTGGAGTGAATGCCGCTAGTGCATTTATTGCTTTCATGGCCTTCTTGCAGGCTTCCTCGAGTTGGCTCTTAAATTTCAGTCGGTCATCAATGACTACCCCAAGATACTTCAGCGATCTGATAGACTCGACTTGTACAGTTCCTGCCATTATCGATGCTTTTTGGTGCACCTTGTGACTGCTGATGACGATGAACTCAGTCTTCGCATGCGCAATCACTAGCTTTGCGTCCCGCATCCACCGGTCAATCCGACCGACTGCGTCGGTGGCGAGCATCTCTACCTCCTCAATAGACACAGCTGAGACAGTGATAGCGATGTCGTCTGCAAAACCAGTGATTTCGACACCAGGAGGGAGGGCGAGGGTCAGTACTCCATCATACATGACGTTCCACAGGGTGGGACCAAGCACTGATCCCTGGGGTACGCCTGCGGTGATGGCATTGGTTTTCACTCCTTCCGCCGTATCATACTGCAGCACGCGACCGTCAAGATAATTCCTCAACAGCCTGCACAAGTGCGGGGGAATCTTCATGCGCTCTAGAGCTTTTGCTATTTCCTCCCAGCTAGCAGAGTTGAAGGCGTTCTTCACATCGATGGTGATGATAGCGCAGTAACGAGCCCCACATCGCTTTCGTTGAAAGGCAGCATCACCCTTCACCAGTACCGCCTGTATCGCATCAACCGTGGAGCGCTTCTTGCGGAAACCGAACTGACGATCTGATAAGCCGTGTTCTCCTTCTGTATATGGTGTCAAGCGATCGAGAATTACCATTTCCAGTGCTTTGGCCAGTACGTCGATCAGTCCCAGTGGTCTTAGGGCTGATAAATTCCCTGGAGTCTTCCCTGGTTTTGGTATCAGGACTAACAACTGCTTCTTCCACACTGATGGAAACTGTCCTGTCGTAAGTATGTTGTGGAAAACTTTTTGGAACACCCTAGCAAACATCCTCATGGCCACTTTGACTGCTTCAGCGGGGATACCATCTGCGCCGGGGGCTTTTCCACACTTGAGGCGATCTGCGAGTTTTTCAATCTCTGTGGTCGTAATAGGCACAGGGGTGGATTCTGGCGAGTCGATAATCGAATTCAGTAGCGGAGGGCCATGGGTAGGAAACAGCTGCTGGATTATCTGGAGAAGCTTCACGGGGCATCTTTCCACAGGCTCTTTGGGTCTTCTTTTGTCCATAAGAGTTTCAAAAGCCAATCCCCAAGGCTTCCGAGCTATTTCGTCGCGTAGCTCAAGGAATATTTTTCTTTTGCTCAACTTTATCTCCCTTTTAAGATCTGATCTTAGCTTGACGTAGATAATTTTCAGTAGCTCTCTGTTAGAAGGATTGCTCTCGCGTTGTAGTTTCCTACGAGCAGCAATGCACTCAGCTCGGTGCTTCTTGATCGAAGAATTCCACCAGTATTCCGGTGGTCTGGTGTTTATTGGTGTTTTCCTTCTAGGCATTGTGACGTCACACGCTCGGCTCAGTGCAGACACGAGCTGAGAAGGATTTGCAACGTCTCCAAAGTCACCGAAATTCAGGGCCTCTACAAACCGGTCTTCGCAAAAGCTCTGTGTTTTCCAACCTCTTATATCCGTTGTCGTCGCCAAAGTTAGTTTACTCATTTGCCCCTTGTTGACAGCATACCGTATCACACGATGATCACTGCCTGTAAAAGTATCGCTGACGCGCCAGTGTAGGTGCCAGGCCAGAGATGGGCTACAGAACGTAATATCTATCATAGATGTCCTTTCGTTTCTGCTGTAGGTAGCGGTTGAGCCGACGTTTCCCAGAACTACATTAAGTTGGGCAAAAGTTTCGAGCACTGCCTCTCCTCTGTTATTTGTCCGTTTACTCCCCCATTCGACAGCCCAGGCATTAAAGTCGCCGGCAATCACCAAAGACTGCATCCCTCCAGTGCTGCACATAGATTGTTAAGCATTTCACTAAATTTTTCTGGTTCCCAGCTAGGAGGTGCATAGCAGCTGGCAAAGAATACTCCGTTAACTTCGGCTATGCAGAAGCCCTCGAACGTTTTTGAAACAACCCGCTGAATGGGATATCTTCGCACCGCCCAAATTGCTGCTGCGCCAGTTTTATCAGCCACCCAATTCGTAGATCCGATTGGAGCCCTGTAAGGCTCTGATATAATAGCAATATCTGCCTCCTCTTCAATCAATACCTGGCTCAGGAGGTCCTGGGCTGTTTCACAGTGGTTCAGATTTATCTGGACTACTTCCATGATGTTGTTTTTTTCGTCACTGGGCAGAATGCTCCACTCGAATGATGCGCGTTGAAACCAGCTGGACAGAACACACATCGAGGAGTTTTTTGGCACGCAGAAGCGAAGTGACCTTCATCTCCGCAGCGCAGGCAGCATTTACTCCTGTCTGGACCCTTGCAGTCCTGTGAGATGTGGCCCGTTTGCCAGCAGCGGTAGCATTTTCTGCTCGGAGTGCTGACCCGCACTGGGCAGACTGACCAGCCTATTTGTATTTTCCCTGCTGCTGTCATCGCCGGCACTAGCTTTGCTGGAAGTTTAACGATGGCAGTCTGCATACCCGAGTAAGAAGATTTCATTCTTACTTCCAATTTACAGCCTTCGGTGCAGGCAAATTGATTTCGCACTTTTCGTTCGACATCAGCTGCCTCTGTCTCTTCATCGATATAGCGAATTTCGATAGTCTCCATTTGCCCAAGGGTTTTTACTTTTCCGGATTCTCCGATGGCCTTTTGGATTTTTTCGGAATAATCTTCACTGTAGGTACCATCGTTCTTCTTTAGCTCAAAGAGTAAACCTCCATTTTTGGTACTTCTAACTCGTGCGACTTGTTTGCCAAACGGCTGTAGCTCGGGATCAGTCTTCAGTTTTCGAAGTATGTCCTTGTGTGTAGACACTTCGTTTGTCTCGACCAGGATCGCCTCCGTTTTCGGTCGCCATGAGGTCAGTTTAGTTGGACCATTTGGTGCACCAGGTCTACCTTGACCAACATCTGTGGCCGAATCTATTGTAGCCTTACGTTTGGCCTTTTTGCTGACCACCGTGCTCCATAACTCGCTACTCTCTGATTTCTCCTGCTCTTCAATAGGTTCTGGGGCTATCTGGTTACAATTTGGGGCTTCGTTCTTTGCCCGTTTTACCTCCTCTGCTTCCTCTGGTGTTCTCACCTTCCTGTTTCTCTTCCCCGAAATCGGTGTAGTTGTAAGGCCTGCCTTGGGTTTCATAGACGCCTTTTCGATCCTTTCCACCCTCATCTTCATGGTAAGCAGTTCCCGTTCAATACAGGTTAGCGACGACAGGATGCTCACCGACATCTTCTTGATCGGAGCATGTACATTGTTTCGATCTTTAGTGAATTCATGCAACTCTCTTGCAACCGCCAGAGCTTCTTGCAGTTTACTGATACTGGAAGCAAGCTCTTGTTCCGTGGAGGAGGGAGGAACTAAAAGCGGGAGTTGCACCATGGTCTGTCCTGCGCTCTCTGACGCCAACAAGGTTCCTTCTTCAGCCTCCATGTTGACTAAGGCGTGTTCAACCGGTGTTTCTTCAACGGCAACCACTGCAGGTGATGCAGAACTCTGTGCGTTTTCATCCGGGGGTGACCTTGGTGTCTTGCCACTACGACCGAAAAAAGCACTTATGCCCTTAAGGGCGGACCCTAAAGGACGCGGATGAAGGGAATCGCCTCCGCTCATTCCGCTATGCGAGTCAACGAAAATGTGCAACTCATTTATTTCGCCAAGTGCATGCGCACCGTAAGACACAAAGCGCGCACGACACGTGCATGTACACCCTAATTTTTTACAATCGCACTCACGCACTATTTGCACTCAGGCACTCGCGCACTCATCAGGCACTACGTACACTCAGACACTCGCGCGCTCTTCAACTGGTTCAAAGCACGCATAACACACACAGTGCCGTATGTATCAATGTTTGTTGCGGGACAGGAAATCAAAAGAAAGAATGCGTAAGTACACTCGCGCACTACGTACAATCAGAAACACTCGCGCACTTATCAACTGGTTCATGGCACATTTAACACACACAGCACCGAATGTGTCGATGGTCGTTGCGGAGGCAGGAACTAAAAGGGCAAAATGCGTAAGTACACTCGCCGAAACCTTTTTGTAAGCCTCCTGTGCAATGTGTTAGTTACTTCGCTAAGATGCCTACACTACACACACCCGCGCACAGCGCCACCGGGCGACCGGCGCTCTTCGGGAAGCGACGCTACAGTGATCAAGAACGTATCGCCGACAAAACACCGTTAATACGCAATCCCGGGACCACACCGCACTAGACACTGCACTCCCAATCACTACAGTAAAAAATGTTGTTAGAACTCCACTGATAATATTGCTACCTTGAAAACTCTACAAATACTGTTTGCTAGCCAGCATCATTGACAACACGTCCTTCTTCGCCAACTCCGCACACACATCGACATGTGTGTGTGTGTGTGTGTGTGTGTGTGTGTGTGTGTGTGTGTGTGTGTGTGTGTGTGTGTGTGTGTGTGTGTGTGTGTGTGTGTGTGTGTGTGTGTGTGTGTGTGTGTGTGTGTGTGTGTGTGTGTGTGTGTGTGTTTGTGTGTGTGTGTGTGTGTTTATGACACAAGTACGTCGTTTCGGATAGGTTAGTTTGTGTGGACGCACGCTGTTTAACATGACATGACACATTATCAGAACATTTTTGACGCAATATGTCATCATGTCAAGCTATGTTTCTTCAGATACAAACCCTCGCGCTCGTTCTCGCATTTCCACCATTACAGGTACAACGAAGTATTCACAAAAATATGTACTTTTCCGTTAAATTGAGGTGTTTCATAGTAAAAATGATTGTGATTGCAAAGATAAAACACATTCCAATTGGTCCTAACACTTTAGATCCACAACAAACATATTTGTACCACTACAAATTGCACCACTACTGGAACATTTACCCTATTGACATTTTTGTTGAACTAAGCGAGCCATTGAATGATAATATTGAACTTACGATACGTTTTAAACACGTCTCAGCACGCAATACAACAAAATAGCTACTTTTCTAGACAACGAAACGATACTAATCGATCAAATACAAACATTCAACTTGGATTGATGATGTTAGTAACCCATATCGAGATCCTCGTTGTACATAAGCTAATCAATAACTAGTTTTTTATCTTTATTCTTCATGCAACTAACCCACCGATTCTTGATGAACATGTGTTTCATTACAGCTATTCTCAACACTTTGTGCAAAGAGTTTCTTCATGCAAATGTTACCGCTATACTTTATATGATGAACTATGAGTCATACGGACGTAGCACAGCCTCTGCACAATACTTCTTACAGCTGGCGGGGTACCTTGGCATACCGGTAATTTCATGGAATGCTGATAATTCTGGACTGGAAAGGCGAGCTTCACAATCTGCCCTTCAATTGCAACTTGCACCAAGTATAGAGCATCAGGTAAAAATATTTAGATCCCTTTAGACGGGCGCGGCGCTATCAACAATGCTATCAGGTTTCAACCCAAATTTGATGTAATAACTCTATAGCCGTTACGCGATGAAATGAACACATTTGATAAGTCGTTTGAAGTTCATTTTTTGTGTATTCCTGTTAAAATAAACGATCGTCAAAATAATTAACGACTGCGCGAAATTTCAAATACGCAAACACAGGGAAACAGCAATATAATTAAACCAATGTTAATTTGTATCGCATAAGCTGTTGACGATTGTTTATTGATAGACGGCATAGCATCAGGCGTTAAAATTAACAAATAAATTCAATTCGTTCCCGATGCTAATGTCAAGCAATTTTGGTTAATTCTTGGACTAATTGGTGGTTAATTTTGAAGAAAAAATAACGGCTTACCATTTCTTTCGCAATGCCTGCTAATGTTTCCGTGTGAAAAAAATGCATTGAAGACAATTAATTTAACATTTAAAGTGAGTTCTTTGTGTGAAACGCAAAAGAAATAGTTAATAAATAATAGTGATTAAAAATTCACCAAAGGTTTTAAAGGTTCTCAACAAAGATATCGCGAACGTATTGAGTTCATTTGTTAATTTTAACAATTTACAGTATCGGACAATAAGATAGGGCCTTTTTTTTATGTGTGTTTATGTTTATGTGTGGTTTGTATTTGTTTGTATTTGTGTGTGTGTGTGCATGTGTGTATGTGTGTGTATGTGTGTGTATGTTTGTATGTTTTTATGTGTGTGTGTATGTTTGAGTGTGTATTTGTGTGTGTATTTGTGTGTGTGTTTGTGTCACAAGTATGTCGTTTCGAATAGATTTGTTAGTAGTTTTTTTTTGTATTTTGGGTTAGGTTTTTGTTGTAATTAGCAGGACTACCGCCCTCGCGAGCAGTGTTTCTTCGGTATATTAACAATCTTACGGTCTTTCTCCGCCGTGGTCTTGTAAGGACGTCCGGGTGACTTGCGCGTTTCGGTTGTCCGAAGCGCGTTTGCTACAAAAGTGCGCGATCGTTCCATCACGAACTCGATCGTTTTACGCTTAATGCCTGCAGCTGCCATTCGCTTTATGATATGGCGCTGATAATCGGTACTATGTTTGCTTCCATCCATTGTTACAAAAATTGCTTACTTGGACCGTCAAGAATGCACTGGTAAAAAACTTGGACACGACTAATGCCGTGCTCTGCCTGCGTTCTGCTTCTATACGCGATGAATTACATCGTTGTCGAGCAGCGAAAAAAGCGTATTGATAAAAACTTTCAATGAGTAAGCGAGTAAGCATCTACCCATTAAAATCGAGAACAGAATACTGCCGCGCTCATGAAACAAAACGCCCATTGAAAAGAACAACTGCGCGCCAGCTCAATGCACGCACAAAGTTTAACATGCGAACACAACGTTCAACGCAGAGATGCATGCAGGCCTTTAAATGGCGTGCACTGGAGAAACACCTGAGAGGGAAATGCCGAGTTCATTGCTATTGTGCGCGTTTCCATTTCGCATCGATGTCGCATTCACATTCTTCAAGCAGCACACCTGCGTTTTCGTCCGAGGAGCAAGCGCTGCAGTCGATGTAAACTTTAGCTTTTATCCAAGTGTGAACGCACGCTGTTTCATATAATAACATTATTAGAATACTTTAAACGCAATATGACATCATGCCAAGCTACGTTTTTCAGACACAAACCCGCCTACTCGCAAATACACATTAAAAAACACACTCTATTTCTCTCTCTCTCACACACACACACACACACACACACACACACACACATACACACACACACACACACACACACCCACACACACACAAGTAACGTGGTAAAACGGTGCGATGGATAGGCCTTATCTTATTGTCCGACACTGTATCCTGGGTCAAGAACGTATACAGGCGGTCCCCGAGATACACGGTTAATGGGGACCGAAAACGGCCGCAAAATACCGCGTATCTCGAATTTCCGCGTAAGTCGAATCTCGTGATTTCCAGCTATTATATCAATAATTTTCGTGTAATTTTGCAAGTACGGGGTGGTTTTAGTCACTTTATGAATTATATGATATGATTTTGACTGAATATAACAGTTTTATACCTTTTGAAATAGTTTTTAACATTTCATCGAAGCGGAAATTATTTGGCAATTTAAAATTGATGTGTCAACTCAGTACAATTTGCTCAAAGAACTGTCAAATTTAGAAAACCGCGTATCTCCGAATCCGCGTATAAGAGGTACCGTGTATCTCGAGGACTGCCTGTACGATACAAATTAACCGTAGAGTTGGCAACCAAATTTACACACGTAAGTTGGCAACCGGCATACCCGGGTATTCCACACGTTTTGATGCAAAAAATTAACGATTTTCATAGGTAAACAATGCTTTCTATATTTTAATGCTGTAAGCAAGTAATGCCGACCATATATTCTCTTCTATTTCATTTATTCATTTAGTTTATTCATTTTATTATAAAAATAACGGTCAAATTGAAATTTGGAATCGCTTGAATTTGACTCGAAAATAAGCACAATACGAAAAGAGGAAGAAGAGAAACGTCATTCTCCATACAAAATGTATAGAATACCCGGGTATGCTGGTTGCCAACTTACGTGGTAAATTTAAAAAAAAATTAATATAAAATACTTACAGGCTGTTTAAAATTACAACTTATGCACCAAAAAATCATAAATTAAAAGTTGGGAAGCTACGGAAAATTTCAGGTCAATAAAAGCAATGAATCAAAAGTTATTGCAGTTCGAAGTTGAAAAAAATACCCGGGTATCCGGTTGCCAACTTAAAGGTTAACATTCGTTTCATTTTACAATTTCATTTTTCCCTGATTTTTCCTACATGCAATATCGAGCAGCCGTTAGTTGTTTCTAATAACGTTTATTTTAACAAGAATGAACAGTAAATGAACTCGGGAAACCCACTATGAACTATAAACAACTGGTAAAATGTGCTCAATCAATCACGCGGCCGACTAATACATGTCAAATTAACTTTCGTTTCTATGACCAAAAATACACCCTCATCTTTATGACCACCTACCCGGGTAAGTAATACATTTTATAAGGGAATTTGTATTTTTATTGGTCAAAAAATGTCTTATTCAATTTATTCTATGCAGCTATAATAACAATATTTCTTTTTATTTTATAAATTTATGAAGTATGGCTTTTAGTTACATAAATTGAATGCATATCAATTAGTTCAACTGACACTAATACACCGCCATTTCTTCCCGACTGTCGGTGCAATCATTTCAATCTATGTGACTTTAGAAGAATATTAAGAGCTAGAAAACTTTTGGAATAGATTCTATAAATATAACTACATGCATTGCTATACATATCATTACAAAGTTAGCGACTAATCGAAACCAAAATCCTTTATTGTATGTGTTACCTACCCGGGTAGGTGGTTATAGAAGTAAGGGGTAAAATTTGATTTTATTTTTTAAAGCACATTTCAAAAAATTTAAATATTCTGAATTTTTTACCACTTTTGTAAAACAAGTTTCTCTAGGCATTCTAATTTTTTTGGATCGATTCGAAAATCCTATAAAAAGTAATCATAAAAAGAATATGTAAAACATACCCGGGTAGGTGGTTATAGAAATGAAGGTTAAGACATTTAAATACTCATACATAATGAAAATATTGCAAGATTGCTTTAGTACACCGTTCTAGATGCGCAACTAGTTGAAGCAATGCATCCAAGTTGTGCAATCAGAGAAGAACACCATGCATTGTGGATTCATACGGATAGGATAAAAACTGTTCTAAACGTTTGCATTGCGTCGCGATTTGATATCAGATTTTTTTATTTGCTGCATTGATTTTATTTTTTATTTACAGAGCGCTGCTATGCTGAGTATTTTAGAACGATATAAATGGCATCAATTTTCTGTTGTTACATCACAAATTGCTGGTCATGATGATTTTGTTCAAGCTGTCCGTGAGCAAGTTGGTGCTATGGTAGGTATTATTGTTCAGGCATGCTTATGGACAGTGTATTTGAGAAATTAAATTATTAGATTTTTATTCAACTTTTACTTAAAAGATTAGAGATTTCTAGAATCTTGCCTATTAGTACAGACTGCAAAAAAATGTAAAGACCTTTTCTTGCGTTCTCGGTTAATTTTAATTTGATATTACCTTGTCAAATCTTTGTTGTAGTCAAAAGATCAAGAAAGTTATAACACTGTGATTTACTATACCATTTTAAAACTTTCCAACTACAATGTCAGCAGGTCAATTCTTTGTTTAAACATTGGGTGGCATCGCGAATGAAAGTCGACAAAATAACCGACGGTTAAAAAGACGCGAATTACTCTATTAAAGTGTTTTATCGTCAAATTAACAATCGTAGTAGGCGAAGAGTGGTTTGTTTCCCAAATGAGAAGAGGTGTGTCGAGTGTGTGCATTTGTGTATTCATGAATGTGTATTCATGGATTTGCATACTTCAAACGAACAACATACCCGTCTTGGATTCAAGCCCCGTGTGGACCGTGCGTCCCAACATAGTCCTATCTTCAAACGGACTCTCCTACTCTCCCGCTGTGCAAATTCGAGCAATTTCCTGCGCAGGAAATTGGGTAGAATCTGCGCAGGCTAGCTCAGATTTTGGGCGGTTTCCCGCGCGGGACTTCAGAGAAACCTGTGCTTGGTAGAGCAGTTTTGACGCCCTCTGTTTGGTGGCGAAATGGCGGCGGAGAAAAAAATTAAAAATATAGGTGCCCATTTTTTCCTCCTCTTCCTCTCCTTCCTACACCCTGCCGAGCCTTACTTACGCCTCAGCCCGTGCCTTCCGCCATCAGCTTATTGTGTGTTGTGAATACGTTGGTACACATAATTTTAATCGTGTTGTTCGTCGAGCGTTTATTCACCAAAAGAGAAAGAGATCCTGACATTCGCTACGCTCTGCACCTCGCCTGGCTTGCATCGCCCCGGTTGATATGCCTTGAAGCTTAGGTTTACATGTGGGGTAAAAGTAAGGCTCAGCCCTCTACGTTACATTGGAGAAGCGTTACATCCCTTAAAATATTCCCAAGCAGCATTTTTACTACAGTTTTGTCATCCAGGCGACCGACCTGTACCTGACGTGTACATTATTTGAATACAAAATATTTTAATTTGCGATGAAAAAAAGTTAATTGCTTAAAGATTAATCGATTTCTACGAGATTTAATTTTTAAATAACAAGTAAATAACAGGTTTAATATTTTTCATTGTTGCACTATGATTTATGAAAAATAGTCTTAAAGAAGGAAGTTCATAAACATCCCAAAAGCTTTCAATTGGAGTAACATTTCCTATGATTAGAAAATATAAAATATTAAAAATATCTATATATAAATTGTATACATGAAATATAATTATTACTTCTTCTATCAATGTTTCCGGCCATTTTGAATGAAAATTACTTTAGGTGCGAGGGCTCTTTTTTAAAGTGAGGTTAATGAAGTTAAAAATACTTGTATGTATTTCATTATCCTGCTTTATCAATAGCTGGGAAAATAAATAAATAATCATTTTTTTTATAAGTAACCCTTTTTTCAGTAAAAGATTGTTATGATTATAAAACTTGAAGTTGTTACAACCCTAATTGCTGTTAAAAATGATAGCCTAATAGTAATATTATAATTTATTTATACTCATGAATTATCAATGAGTTTTAACTTTATTAGCATTTGCTGTTCTTTTTTATGTTTGTTCAAAAAAATGTTGCTTTTCTAATTACACCTGTTCTCACTTTCCTCTGAATCGTTATCCGGTTGCTATGGATCGCAATCCATAACAATGGATCGCAATCAACTACGTCTGAATCGTTTTCAGCTACGTTTGGATCGTTTTCAGCTACATTTGGATCGCTCTCAGCTACCTTTGGATTCTCGGGTAAATTTCGTTGCAGTGCAACCGTTTATTCAGTGACCTCGGGACTCATTTGCATTCCAAGGAAAGCATTAAATAATTAATGCATTCAATTGTAAAATCTAATCATATTTTTTATGTGAAACTTACATACATCACCATTCATACATTTTTTTATTCTTTGACCAAGTTTTCCAAACAAATCTGCACAATCTTCTTCTTTTTGGCGTAACGACCTTCATGGTCTTTCAGTCATGTTCCTGCTTTCGAGATTTTGCCGGATATTCCTTCTATGCCATGGAGGGACGATCTGGTTGGGAATCTATTGATGCGTAGAAGCCGAAAATCTGTCAAATGTTACATATTCATTGCCTAAAAATGGGTTTTCAACACAAGTTCTCAATTGGGTTCAAACATAGAACAATATGAAATTGTTTTCAAATCGTCTGTTATGAGGAGAGTCATGAGGTACGCCGAGCGGTCACTAAATAAACTATGTGCCGCAACGAAATTTGCGCGAGCTACTGCAAAATCCAAAGGTAGCTGAGAGCGATCCAAATGTTGCTGAAAACGATCCAAACGTAGCTGAAAACGATTCAGACGTAGTTGATTGCGATCCATTGTTATGGATTGCGATCCATAGCAACCGGATAACGATTCAGAGGAAAGTGAGAACAGGTGTATCATGTAAAAATAAATAATAGGCCCGATTATTAAACACAAACGGAAATGACACAAGACAAGTGCTTCAAGACAAACGGAAAATAGGTATGCATTTTGAAACCGTTCTTGTGACAGACAAGTTTCGTTAAATTTTTTCTTTCGTTAAAGCTGTGTCAAAGGCTTTGTCGATGTGTCAAAATGTTCAAAATCAAAATAAAAAAAACGTAGACAAGTTTATTTAAGACACGATCGTTTATCAAGCTAACAATCCTTGTTTAAAACATCGAAATGATTTTCTCCCACTTCGTAAGTAACGATAGCAGCAGTGAAGAAGAAACAACGGTAGATCTGGCAAAACAAAGCCGACTGCTTCGAAGTTTTCGGCCCGTTACAGCTTTATAACCAAGCGTGAGTAAAGCATGCGGATGATTTGTGCAAACTGTGTTATACATGCTTCATTTCGTGGTTGTTGATTTCAAAATTAAGACAAATTTTCGTGTGTCGAGGGAAATTTTTCGTTGACATTATGGCGAAGATCGAGCCCTCCGAGTACTTTTTTATTCCTAAAAGTGTATGCAGAATTAGATGTGATAATTGCATGTGCCTATGCTGTTGGTTGTTGAAGCAGTCACTCACTGAAACAGGTGCTGGAATCCAATGCTGTTGAACGCAAACCGGGTGCGTGAGCCCTTCATCTTTCGACTACCATCGAAGAACAACAGAGGAAGGAAATAACAGCAGCTTCTTAACCCAAAACAGCAGCACGTTACCAGTATCTCCCGCTTATCGCCATTTGTATGGATATGGCAGTACACATATTTTTGTTTAAAATGATAAAGTTTGATTATTTCCGAAATAAAATATTTATATTTTGTCGTGAAAGCAACAGCAACAACTCTGTTGTTGTGTTTTGTCGGTCAAACAATCTGAGCTTGGCGCCTTTCCGTGACAAAAAGCTGACGGAAAGCAGTTTGACAATTTTGGATTTCCGTTTGTGTTTCATAATACATATCTTGGCAGCGTGCTTGTGAGTTTGTGTTTCGTGAAATTTTATTTTTCCAACACACAACACAAACGGATGTCATAATACAAATATTTCGATTTTGACAACTTGTCTTTACAATTTGTGTTTAATGATCGGCCCTAATATTAGGACATGATAATCTATTAATTTGCTTATCCACCGCGGTTAAAACAGGCGTTCAAAAATTTTGCTTGGGTTTGTGATAAACAGGCTTTACGCGTAACGCTAGCGTAACGTAGAGGGCAGAGCCTTACTTTTACCATTATATCTATGTGGTATATTACGAACACTGTTGTTTTCTTTATTTTTATAGTGACTTTGAGCCAATTGGCCTCATTCGCCTCTTTCAATCGGTTGAACATTTATATACTTAAAGTCTGACAATCGTTTTTGTTTGCAAAATATTTTATACCGGGTAGCCTCGGTTTACTTAAAGCTATCTGTTGATTTTATTTTCTGTTACAATTTTGGTGTTGGTTAGAGTTGTTCATACAGATTAGTGATACGGAGGAATTTTAAAAGTTTACGCTGGCAATCGCTGTCTGGTGAGAGGATGGTGTCGATGCTGTGACCCAATTTACGGGTGATGCGTGCCGCAGAATATCCTTGATATTCGGTTAAGATGTGACGGACGGTGATGTCGACGCCACAGAAACTGCATAGTGGTGGGCTTGATTTTTGTAATATGTGGGTGAGCCGGGTGTGTCCTATCCGGAGTCGTGATAGGATTCTCTGGTCTTGGTGTGATGGATGGTATTTCCATGGTGGTGTTGTGGTCAGGAAAGAGCGGCCGCTGCTAACCTAATAACCACTTCAGCTATTGGCGATGATGGTTTTGCTAAGGCGAAATCACGGCGTGGAAGAGTGTTATGGCAGCTGGCCGGATTATTACGTCCTGCGTTGGCTAGTCGGTCTGCTATTTCGTTTCCCTGAATAACTGTGTGGCCAGGAATCCAGCAGAAAGTGAGGCGGCGCTCTAGCAGCAATCGAACACGACATAAGACACGAACAAACCCATATAATCATATGGAGGTGCACTGTCAGACACAAACAAACAAACAAGACAAACCTCGAGTCGAACATGTCAGTTGATTCTGTCTGTGATGTTCGATACCCACCTGTGCTGTGAGTACCTTGGCTGTCAAACGCTTCACAGCTACAGTAGATAGAATTCAATTCGGGACATTTTTAAGTTTGTTTACGTAGTTTGTCTCTTTTCTTCTTAAAATTGCGTACAAAATATTTAGAATAGCTATCAATAATATTAGCAATGCTTCACAATCAATTATAATATCAAATATACAGGTTTGAAACGTATAAAACTATTACGGGTACACAATGCATGTGTATTCACTGTATGTGTTTTGGCATGGACGTTTGTTTCCTTTTTTCAATAATAAATTTGAATGATTTTTATGTTATTTTTGATATTAATAACTAGTTTATTATTTGTTGAATCTTCCCCCTGCAGATGGATGTTCATTTAAACTATGAAAATGCTTCATTTTCGAGATGATAAGATAGGCGTATTGCAGTGCATCATGACAGGTCTATAAGACATCGAACAGCTGACAGAGCACCTATCGAACAGAGTCGTGTTTGTTTGTCTCGTTCGATTGGTCCCAGAGCGCCGCCTGACTTGGTGTGAATTCGGTATATTGCAGAGTTGTTGGATGTTCGGGTCGCGGATAGTTCCAGTGCTTCAAGGACACTTGCATTGTCTGTGAAGATGAAGTTGGGTTTATTTCTGCGTAGGCCTTCGTCAGCAGCAATAACCAGGGCTTTTGTTTCTGCGGTAAAAAATTGAAGTATGGTCTGGTAGCCGGATGGCGGGATTTTCGATGCTGGAGTAGATTCCACAGCCAGAGGAAACGTTTTGTTCTGATCGGTCGGTGTAGATCAGATGAAGGTTATGGTATTTTTGATGAACTTCTTCTTCTTCTTCTTCTTTGGCTCAACAACCGATGTCGGTCAAGGCCTGCCTGTACCCACTTGTGGGCTTTGGCTTTCAGTGACTAATTGATTCCCCCCCATAGCAGGATAGTCAGTCCAACGTATGGCGGCGCGGTCTATTTGGGGATTGAACCCATGACGGGCATGTTGTTAAGTCGTACGAGTTGACGACTGTACTACGAGACCGGCTCAAACCGGCTTGATGAACAAGTACAGCAAAATGACGGTTAGCAATGACGCTATTGCAACCAGCCCGAAGCTGATGTGAAAAAAAATATATCTTAACCAATAGAATCCGTGATAGCTAGTCGATACCTTTCTCCTTCTCTATCCAATTTTATTGTTGCTCGGGAAATGGAAACATTGTTACCACAGATAGCATATCTGCAATCATTTTTGGTGATTTTAATGCCTTACATTCTAGGGGGGGGGGGGACTTTTTTTCTGCCTATAACATCGAGGTCAATCATAACACCACAGCCACACGTACCTGTCCCACTAGTGGACGAGGTACTATTTTAGATTGTTTTGCTATATTTTTGTTATATAGCTTCTAGTTTTTCTGTTTCCATTCATAACGATACCCATTTCAGTGATCATCAGTCACTGTTCGTTCAACTTAGTTTACTGAGTCATCAATTAATCCACAGCCCTCAAAAACGTCCCAGGTGGAAATATGAGGAGGCTGACTGGGAAAAATACAAAATAGAAATGACATACACACTACCCTTAGATGATCCTCCCTCCCTTTCACGCTTTGCAGAGACAATAACAAATGCAGCCTAAACTAGTATCCCTCTTACAAAGGGTACAGTTGGCAGAAAGCTCGTTTCCTGGTAGATCAAAACAGTTGCCCTTGCCATTAAGACTCGACGTAAAGCAATGAAGAGTCTCAAACAATTAAGAAAAACAAACAATACTTTTTTCTTTACTATAACACCAAGAAACCCACCGGGAATTAAGAGAAGCCGTCAAATTTGGAAAAAATCTATAGCGGGGCAAATTAGTTTTTCCATTAACCTTTAAGACAACCACCAAAGTAATATTCCAGCAAGTTGCAATTTTATCCGGTAAAAACCACAAATCATCTCCAATCATTCTAAAAACAGAAAACACTATTATTCCACCAAGAAAAATACCTTAAGATTTAGCTAGATACTTTTATGATACATCTGCAACACATAATTTTCCATCTCATTTTCTAACCCATAAATTCATCTCTGAGTGACGCTTCCGACCAAAATTACAATAGTCTTTTTTCTCTTAATGAGCTTGATTGGGCTCTTAATAAATGCCGTGGCATGTCTTCAGGCCCGGACAACATTGGTTATCCAATGCTTCAAAATCTCCCTTATCGGTCTAAAACAGTCCTCCTTCAGATTTACAATAATATTTGGTCTTCTTGGAACATACCGGATGACTGGAAAACCTGTTTCACAATTCCCATTCCAAAACCAAATAAATCACCACATGCAATAGATAGCTACCGCATCATTTCTCACCTAAATTGCATTGGCAAAATCATGGAGAGAATGGTAAATATAAGACTGACACAAGAATTAGAAGACCGGAACCTCCTTAGTACCAATCAACACGCCTTTAGAGGTGGGAAAGGACAGTAGAGACATATTTTGCCGAATTTAATGAACTTTTAGAAACCCACTACCCCAAAGGCCACCACATTGACTATGCAATATTAGATTTATCAAAAGCTTTTGACAGAACCTGGCGACATACAATTCTTGAACAGCTCAATACGTGGGGTTTTGGAGGACGTATAATAACGTATAACAACGTTGACAGTTGACAGCTGACGACTGAGTGTGTTCTCACTGTGCGCCGCGTAAATTCGTGAATTATTTGGTTGTTTCGGCCTAATTTTCGTCAAACTGCCGTTTAGCTGACGGACGGACGGTGATGTCGACGCCACAGAAACTGCATAGTGGTGGGCTTGATTTTTGTAATATGTGGGTGAGCCGGGTGTGTCCTATCCGGAGTCGTGATAGGATTCTCTGGTCTTGGTGTGATGGATGGTATTTCCATGGTGGTGTTGTGGTCAGGAAAGAGCGGCCGCTGCTAACCTAATAACCACTTCAGCTATTGGCGATGATGGTTTTGCTAAGGCGAAATCACGGCGTGGAAGAGTGTTATGGCAGCTGGCCGGATTATTACGTCCTGCGTTGGCTAGTCGGTCTGCTATTTCGTTTCCCTGAATAACTGTGTGGCCAGGAATCCAGCAGAAAGTGAGGCGGCGCTCTAGCAGCAATCGAACACGACATAAGACACGAACAAACCCATATAATCATATGGAGGTGCACTGTCAGACACAAACAAACAAACAAGACAAACCTCGAGTCGAACATGTCAGTTGATTCTGTCTGTGATGTTCGATACCCACCTGTGCTGTGAGTACCTTGGCTGTCAAACGCTTCACAGCTACAGTAGATAGAATTCAATTCGGGACATTTTTAAGTTTGTTTACGTAGTTTGTCTCTTTTCTTCTTAAAATTGCGTACAAAATATTTAGAATAGCTATCAATAATATTAGCAATGCTTCACAATCAATTATAACATCAAATATACAGGTTTGAAACGTATAAAACTATTACGGGTACACAATGCATGTGTATTCACTGTATGTGTTTTGGCATGGACGTTTGTTTCCTTTTTTCAATAATAAATTTGAATGATTTTTATGTTATTTTTGATATTAATAACTAGTTTATTATTTGTTGAATCTTCCCCCTGCAGATGGATGTTCATTTAAACTATGAAAATGCTTCATTTTCGAGATGATAAGATAGGCGTATTGCAGTGCATCATGACAGGTCTATAAGACATCGAACAGCTGACAGAGCACCTATCGAACAGAGTCGTGTTTGTTTGTCTCGTTCGATTGGTCCCAGAGCGCCGCCTGACTTGGTGTGAATTCGGTATATTGCAGAGTTGTTGGATGTTCGGGTCGCGGATAGTTCCAGTGCTTCAAGGACACTTGCATTGTCTGTGAAGATGAAGTTGGGTTTATTTCTGCGTAGGCCTTCGTCAGCAGCAATAACCAGGGCTTTTGTTTCTGCGGTAAAAAATTGAAGTATGGTCTGGTAGCCGGATGGCGGGATTTTCGATGCTGGAGTAGATTCCACAGCCAGAGGAAACGTTTTGTTCTGATCGGTCGGTGTAGATCAGATGAAGGTTATGGTATTTTTGATGAACTTCTTCTTCTTCTTCTTCTTTGGCTCAACAACCGATGTCGGTCAAGGCCTGCCTGTACCCACTTGTGGGCTTTGGCTTTCAGTGACTAATTGATTCCCCCCCATAGCAGGATAGTCAGTCCAACGTATGGCGGCGCGGTCTATTTGGGGATTGAACCCATGACGGGCATGTTGTTAAGTCGTACGAGTTGACGACTGTACTACGAGACCGGCTCAAACCGGCTTGATGAACAAGTACAGCAAAATGACGGTTAGCAATGACGCTATTGCAACCAGCCCGAAGCTGATGTGAAAAAAAATATATCTTAACCAATAGAATCCGTGATAGCTAGTCGATACCTTTCTCCTTCTCTATCCAATTTTATTGTTGCTCGGGAAATGGAAACATTGTTACCACAGATAGCATATCTGCAATCATTTTTGGTGATTTTAATGCCTTACATTCTAGGGGGGGGGGGACTTTTTTTCTGCCTATAACATCGAGGTCAATCATAACACCACAGCCACACGTACCTGTCCCACTAGTGGACGAGGTACTATTTTAGATTGTTTTGCTATATTTTTGTTATATAGCTTCTAGTTTTTCTGTTTCCATTCATAACGATACCCATTTCAGTGATCATCAGTCACTGTTCGTTCAACTTAGTTTACTGAGTCATCAATTAATCCACAGCCCTCAAAAACGTCCCAGGTGGAAATATGAGGAGGCTGACTGGGAAAAATACAAAATAGAAATGACATACACACTACCCTTAGATGATCCTCCCTCCCTTTCACGCTTTGCAGAGACAATAACAAATGCAGCCTAAACTAGTATCCCTCTTACAAAGGGTACAGTTGGCAGAAAGCTCGTTTCCTGGTAGATCAAAACAGTTGCCCTTGCCATTAAGACTCGACGTAAAGCAATGAAGAGTCTCAAACAATTAAGAAAAACAAACAATACTTTTTTCTTTACTATAATACCAAGAAACCCACCGGGAATTAAGAGAAGCCGTCAAATTTGGAAAAAATTTATAGGGTAAATGTACCAATAGTGGTGCAATTTGTGGTGGTACAGATGTATTTTAATGGATTTAAACTGTCAGGAAGGACAATTTCTGAATATTTTAACACATAACAGTTGGAATATGTTTTATCTTCGCAATCACAACCATTTTTACCATGAAACACATCAAATTTACGAAAAAATACACATTTTTGTGATTGCTTCGTTGTACCTATAATGGTGGTATGGTTCCTATAGTCGTCGTATTGTGTTCCTATAGTGGTGGTAAACAAGGATGCCTCAAAACAGTGTATAATATCAATATAACTTAGTTTTGAAGCTGTTTTCGTGTGAATAGCAAGGATTACTGCAATAATAATGATTTCTTTCGTAATTTGATCGTAAAAAATGTATGAATTTGGTTGATGAAAATATTGACTAAAGTACTGAAAGTATTGACTGAAGTACCTGTCGTCCACCCATACCCAGAAGAGTTTGCTTGATTTGAAGTCGATTTTTCACTCAGCCAAATAAGCGAATTATGGCCTTTGTTTGGTAAATTACTTACAGAAAACTCATTTTTGTTGCTTATTTTAATGAAAACAGTACGACAAGTCAAAAATGTCGTTGAAAAAATCTAAAACTACCTGTTTTTATTGGTTTTAGAACTAGGACCACTATAGGAACATGCCTGTTTGGTGTACCTATAATGGCACTATCGTAAAAAACACTTAAAAATACGTAAACATGGTCAAAAGCCAATGAATTTGAATAAAACAATATCATTTGATAACAATTATGTTAAAAAACTAATAATTGCGTTGTTATGTGGTCATTTAGAACGTTAACAAAAATATGAGCATCGTTATGAAATCCTAAGGATTTTGGAAAAATGTTGATACCTTTTACAAAATAATGGATTTTTCGGTCACTAAGAAACGGAATGGCCCCATTTCATTTTTAAATCCTTTGTAAAAGACTAGAGAACATTTCACACTATCGTATAAAACTTAACTACTATTAATTTATCGTATGAGACGCATTTTAGTGCAATACCACCACTATTGGTACTAGCACCACTATAGGTACGTTTACCCTAGTGGGGCAAATTAGTTTTTCCATTAACCTTTAAGACAACCACCAAAGTAATATTCCAGCAAGTTGCAATTTTATCCGGTAAAAACCACAAATCATCTCCAATCATTCTAAAAACAGAAAACACTATTATTCCACCAAGAAAAATACCTTAAGATTTAGCTAGATACTTTTATGATACATCTGCAACACATAATTTTCCATCTCATTTTCTAACCCATAAATTCATCTCTGAGTGACGCTTCCGACCAAAATTACAATAGTCTTTTTTCTCTTAATGAGCTTGATTGGGCTCTTAATAAATGCCGTGGCATGTCTTCAGGCCCGGACAACATTGGTTATCCAATGCTTCAAAATCTCCCTTATCGGTCTAAAACAGTCCTCCTTCAGATTTACAATAATATTTGGTCTTCTGGGAACATACCGGATGACTGGAACACCTGTTTCACAATTCCCATTCCAAAACCAAATAAATCACCACATGCAATAGATAGCTACCGCATCATTTCTCACCTAAATTGCATTGGCAAAATCATGGAGAGAATGGTAAATATAAGACTGACACAAGAATTAGAAGACCGGAACCTCCTTAGTACCAATCAACACGCCTTTAGAGGTGGGAAAGGACAGTAGAGACATATTTTGCCGAATTTAATGAACTTTTAGAAACCCACTACCCCAAAGGCCACCACATTGACTATGCAATATTAGATTTATCAAAAGCTTTTGACAGAACCTGGCGACATATAATTCTTGAACAGCTCAATACGTGGGGTTTTGGAGGACGTATAATAACGTATAACAACGTTGACAGTTGACAGCTGACGACTGAGTGTGTTCTCACTGTGCGCCGCGTAAATTCGTGAATTATTTGGTTGTTTCGGCCTAATTTTCGTCAAACTGCCGTTTAGCTGTGACATAAGCTGTCTCTGGTAGTCCTGCCTTCAATTGTTCGCCACAACCTTTCCTGACTTTGCTGTATTCCTGCGTTTGTTCCTGAGTCCTATGGCATCTATCTGCTACGGCAACTAAAATGGAGGGAGTTTGTTGTGACTGCTCTGTGCCACTTGAATCGCTTGAATGTGTTATTATGTGCTCGTTCTGTGATGCTGTATACCACTCAGCGTGCACTAAATTACCTTTCACTGTGATCGAAGAGGTAAAACGGACGACATCTCTTCATTGGAGCTGTGTAGGGTGTTCGAATGCTCTTGGCAACCCACATAGTAAAGCAGTTAAAACAACGGGTATGCAGGTCGGCTTCCAGGCGGCTCTTACTGCTGCTGTCGAGGTGATGAAAGCTGCTTTAGTCTCGCCTGTGATGCACGAAATCCGTGAGGCCTTTGCCAGTTTTGCCGCGGCTCACCAAGCTCCTAGCGAACGCTTCAACGTACCGCCCCCAGATGCCCTCCCGATTGGAAAGCGTAGAAGGTTGTTCCGTGACGTTGTTGCATCCACGGAAGCCATTGTTGTTGTCAATGCTCCACTATACCCTGTAAATACAGACACCGACAATACTCACCAAAGAAATCGCCCTTCACTACCACCAATAATAACAGGAACCGATTCCACCACCACGTCGATCCCAACTGTGTCACAACTACCAAGAACAAACTATATGTGGCTACATCTGTCTAAGTTAGCTAATACCGTCACCGTAGACCAGGTAGTGTCGATGGTAAAATCACAGTTGGACACCACGGACGTCATCGCTTTTAGTTTGCTGAAAGCGGGAACAACCATTAGCTCGGTTATTTCTCTAACTTTTAAGGTTAGAATTATCGCGGCTCTTCGAGATAAAGCACTTACCGCAGGATCTTGACCGGTCGGGCTTGGTGTGCGTGAGTTTATCTCACTCCCGCAAAGGCCGTCTCACCATCGTCCTGAATTTACCAACACAAACACACCTATACCTGTTCGACATAGCCCGATGCACCCTGTACAATTATCACCCGATATGAATTGTACCTTAATATCGCCTGCTCCACCAAAAACAACTACAGCTACACCAAACACCGTTAAAATGCACCAAACCACTATTCAACACTTTTTTCTTAAGTAACTATCACACAACTGTTTCCTCAAAAGGCACTGTGCCACTGAATCCGACTAGTAACTTGTTTACACGAAATAACAACACGTCAACAACACGATCTCTCACCGATGACCATGCACCAACCTACACACACTTACCACTCAATGTCCGTTCCACGTCTATAACTGTATACTATCAGAACGTGCGAGGTTTACGATCCAAAGCTGATGAGTTCCGTTTACCTGTATTAGAAGAGGGCTATGATGTTGAGGTACTCACTGAGACTTGGCTCGATCCCAGCCTTCCCACAGCTCTCCTATTTGGCGATGCGCACTGTGTCTATCGATGTGATAGAAATGCCGCAAATAGCTCTCTATCTCGAGGCGGTGGAGTGCTAATTGCGGTGGCTTCCGCTCTCCGCTCTCATGCGCTTCCAGTGCTTGCGCAAACACTTGAATTCGCTTGCATCTGCATTCAGCTCCCGACGTACCGATTATACATTGCTGTGGCCTACCTTCCTCCCAACCACAGCACGGACGAAGGAAAAATAAATGCATTACTGGACACCGTCAACAGCATTTGCGACACACTAGGTCCAAACGACAGATTCTTGCTCGTGGGAGACTTTAACCAACCCGCTCTTTCCTGGTCGCCTGCGCAATCGAATCATGAAACCCCTTTTGTGTTTTTTGAACCTCATACTAGTTCAGTTCGTAGCGCCCAATTCGTCGATGGACTGCACCAGAATGCGCTTTACCAACTTAATAACAACACTAACTCTATGGGGCGCATTTTAGACCTTGCATACGGAAATTGGTCAAGTGCAACAACTTCTTCGCTCATACGCGTCAGCGAGCACCCGCTGCTGCCAATAGACTGCTATCACCCACCGCTCGAATTTGATTTGGAAATCACAGCATCGTCTATGAATCACGCTACCACTGTTACGGAAATAAAGCTCAATTACGCACGTGCTGAACTAAACTCAAGAGACTGATCTGCTCCTTCAACCAATCCTTTGAATGCTCAAACTATGCATCCATTGACCATGCCACGAACGATTTCTCAGAGTTTATGCGGGCCGCATTGCGTGAATGTGCTCCTATTAAAAAGCCCCATCGCGGACCGCCGTGGGGTGACCGCACATTACATGCCCTAAAAAAAGCAAAGCGAGCCGCTTATGACTATTTGCGCGCTAGTCGATCCACACCGTGTCGGCTTTACTACAATGGTGTTCATACACTTTATCGACGTTATAATAGAGTCTGCTATCGTAGTATGCAAGTACCCTCGCCGCTTTTGGAGCTTTGCCGACAACATGCGCAAGTCAACTGGCCTCCCCGGGACTATTCGGTATAAGGATAATTGTGCACACTCGCCATTAAATATTTGTGAACTGTTCGCCACGCGCTTCGAGGATAGCTTCATCTCTAACATCACACATCCGGAGGCTGTTGCTTCCGCACTCGTGAACACTCCGGCAGATGCAATTCATGTTACGCTACCTATCGTCACCGAGACCCTGGTTACCCAAAAAATCGAGTGTCTCAAGCCGTCATACTCCGAGGGGCCAGATGGTATCCCAGCGACAATTCTCAAGCGTTGTGCCGTATCGGTAGCTCCTGTTTTAACTAAGATTTTTAACGAATCTCTGCGCACAGGAACCTTTCCATCACTGTGGAAGGTCTCATGGCTAACACCCATCCACAAAAAGGGCAGCAAAAACGAAGCAGTGAACTATCGAGGTATTACCTATTTAGCTGTCTGCGCTAAAGTGTTCGAGCTCCTCATCTATGAACCATTAATAGCATCTGCCGGCAAATACATCAGCACAAACCAACATGGATTCATGCCTAAGAGATCAACTACGACAAATCTGATGCAATTCGTTAGCGGCTGTTATAAGTCCATTGATGATGGTATGCAGGTTGATGCCATTTACACGGACATTAAGGCGGCTTTTGACAGTGTGTCCCACAACATTCTTCTGGCAAAACTTGATAGACTTGGATTATCACCACCCCTGGTAAAGTGGATGAAATCGTATTTATGTGGTCGTTTATATGCAGTTAGAATGGGCTCCCACCAATCTAGATCTATCGGTGCCTCTTCCGGCGTACCCCAGGGCAGCAACCTGGGGCATCTGTTGTTTCTGCTCTACATAAACGACTTGTGCACGGCACTTCCGGATAATAGTTGCCTACTCTACGCAGATGATGCTAAAATCTATCGTGAAATCCGTGAGCCCGAGGACCATCTTCAACTTCAAGCCACTTTGACTGAATTTGTCTCCTGGTGCAAGCGTAACGCACTAAGCGTCTGCATCGATAAATGCGCCATAATCTCATTCAGCCGTTCAAGAGCTCCAGCGCTGTTTAATTATACGCTTGATGGTCAGAACCTCGAAAGAGTGAACTGTGTAAAGAATCTAGGAGTCCTCCTAGATGCTAAACTCTCCTTCGAAGAACAGATAGACCAAGTAGTCGCTAGTGGCAATCGTCTACTTGGCTTGGTCATAAACATGACGCGCGAGCTTCGTGATCGTATGTGTTTCAAGACATTGTACTGCGCACTTATCAGACCACTGCTGAAATATGCTAGCATTGTTTGGTGGCCAGCATCTACTCGGGCACTTGCGCGGCTAAAGTCCATCCAACGGAAGGCAACGCGCTTCGCCCTTCGTGATTGGTCGCGTCGTCTCGACTACAGAACTAGGTGTTTGCTGCTTGGGATCCCGCCTCTCGCCGAACGTGTTGAGCACACCAGACTGGCATTTATCACGGGAATCTTAAACGGAACCATCGACTGTCCCGAGCTACTTTCAAGGATTCACCTCTATGTTCCTGCCAGAATACTTCGTCGCCGACCAATGCTGGCAGTCGCTGAAACCCGAACAACATTTGGCTCTCGCAACCCCCTTCTTTGTATGTGCCGTCTTTTAAATTCAGCTGACGATATTTACGAGCCTGGAATGACGATAACGGAACTGACTTCGCGTTTAAGTGTTCGGAATGCGTTCAACAATAACAATATATAAATGTTCTGTTCGTTATCTAATGTGTATTGTAAACCAACTTTGACTCGAGAGAGCTTCATAGTCCATCGATTAATAAACTAAACTAAACTAAACTAAACTAAACTTAACCTTCAAAGCTCGCACATTTAAAGTTTTAATTGGAACTCAATCTTCCCAACCTTTCGGACTCTATAATGACGGACAAGATAGTAGCAGCTGCTGGACGAATAATGGAGAAAAACATCAAGGCCGATGCCCTTATCCAAAGGGCGAACGCCGATTACACAGTTTTGGGCTAGTTGCAATAGTCTCGTTGACAACCGTCATTTTGCTGTACTTGTCCAACAAAAATATCATAACTACCATCTGATCTACGTCGACGGAGCAGTACAAAACGGTTCCACTGGGTGTGGAATCTACTCCAGCATCGACAATAGCGCCGGCTATCAGATCATACTTCAATTTTTACCGCAGAAACAAAAGCCCTGGTTATTGCTGTTGACGAAGGCCTACGCAGAGACAAACCCAACGTGATTTTCACTGAAAGTTCAAGTATCCTTCAAGAATTTGAATCTGGAACCACCAGCGACCCGAACATCCAACAACTCTGCAATATACCGAATTCACACCAAGTCACATTCTGCTGGATTCCTGGTCACACAGTTATTCAGGGAAACGAAATAGTAGACCGACTAGCCAACGCAGGACGTAATAATCCGGCCAGCTGCCATAACACTCTTCCACGCCGTGATTTCATTCGCCTTAGCAAAACCATAATCGCCAATAGCTGGAATTTTTATTGGGTTAGCAGCGGCTGCTCTTTCCTGCGAACCATCAAGACTACAACAGCACCATGACCATGAAAGGCCATCCATCACACCTAGACCAGAGAATCCTATCACCATGTTACAAACATGGCAAACAAGGATTTTAAATTTGAAGTACAGAATTAAGTTAGTTTGTAAAAGATTCGAATAAGGCCAATCGGCTCAAAGTCTCTATAAAAAAGCAAAGATAAAACAAATACATCTTGTCATGGGGCGTCGTCAACTACAGTCGTCCAGTACAGTCGTCCAGTACAGTACATAGTACAGTCGTCAACTCGAAAGACTCAATAACATCCCTGTCATGGGTTCAATCCAGGAATGGACCGTCCCACCGTAACAAGGTTTGAATATCCGGCTGCGTGGTAATGAATTAAGTCTGTATAAGCCTGTATATGCCGGCATGTCCGCGTTGGACCTTACTCCAAATAGACAAAAATCAGAGCTTCGAAAAAACAGATTCGGAATTCCGATGATTCTGAATGCCGTTGATTCCGAATGACAAAAAGCTTCAATAGAAGCTGAAGAGCAATTTCTTGGGAAATTTGGCTTAATCGTTGCGTTTGCTTGGACACGCCTGCGCAGCCGGCCAGACAGTGAAAAGTGATATGGAAACATACATGTAAGCAAGAAAAAATCGCGTCGCTTAGTTAACAGCGGGCAGAATTAATGTCACTCTTTTTTGGTGAAAACTGAATGGATAAAAGTCGCTGATAAAACCTACATACATGCCATGTTCGTATAACGGACAGAATTTAGATCGCAAGTTATGTAGTATGCAGTATGTAGTTATGTACTTATTTTTGCAGTATACATTTATTGTTTACAAAAGAAGATTATGAGAAGAAAGTTTTGTTTTCTACAAATAACCGAAAAATCTCTAGTTTTTAATGTTAAGGTTACAAGCTAAAATTTAAAAAAAAACAATTACAAATTCATTATTGGTAGATAAATTTTTCTGGGTAGAGATAATACTTTGTATAATTTTCAATTGATAACTTTTACAATTTCTTTGTTTGACTACCCTAATAATATTTTTATTTTGTACTTCTGTTTTCCAGGATCATTTCAAATTTACAATACTCAATTCTATAATTGTTACACGGCCTAGTGATCTCCTAGAGCTGGTGAATAGTGAGGCTCGTGTGATGCTGCTATATTGTACAAAAAGTGAAGCTATTGAAATTTTACATGCCGCAGAGGAGCTACAAATAACTGGTGAAAACTACGTATGGGTTGTTACTCAAAGTGTAATAGAAAATACTCAAACACATCCTCAGTTCCCAATAGGTATGTTAGGTGTTCACTTTGACACGTCATCTGGAGCTTTAGTCAATGAAATTGCGACTGCTATTCGGGTATATGCGTATGGTGTTGAATATTACTTAAATGACGTCAAAAATACTGGTCGAAGATTGGATACTCATCAACTGTCTTGCGAAGATCAAGGCCGAGGTCGGTGGGACAGTGGTGAAGTATTTTTTAAATATCTGCGAAATGTATCGCTTGAGAGTGAATCAAATAAACCTAATATAGAATTCACCGCTGACGGTGATTTAAAGTCCGCTGAACTGAAGATCATGAACTTACGACCAAGTGTAAATAGTAAAGGCTTAGTTTGGGAAGAAATTGGAATTTGGAAATCATGGCAACAACAAAAACTTGATATTCGAGATATTGCATGGCCAGGAAACTCACATACTCCGCCTCAAGGAGTTCCAGAAAAATTTCATCTAAAGATTACGTTTTTGGAGGAGGCACCCTACATCAATTTATCTCCAGCTGACCCAGTTAGCGGTAAGTGCTTAATGGACCGAGGCGTTCTCTGTAGAGTAGCAGCAGATCATGAAATGACTGACATAGATATGGGTCAGGCTCATAAGAATGGATCTTTTTACCAGTGCTGCAGTGGATTTTGTATAGATCTACTGGAGAAATTTGCAGAAGAGTTAGGGTTCACCTACGAACTCGTGCGCGTTGAGGATGGAAAATGGGGAACATTAGAAAATGGTAAGTGGAATGGATTGATCCATGAACTGGTAAATCGTAAAACAGACATGGTGTTAACCTCGTTAATGATAAATGCAGAACGCGAAGCAGTTGTGGACTTCAGTGAACCTTTTATGGAAACTGGTATTGCTATTGTTGTAGCTAAGCGTACTGGTATAATTTCACCAACAGCCTTTTTAGAGCCTTTCGATACAGCCTCTTGGATGTTAGTTGGAATATTTGCCATTCAGGCTGCGACATTTATGATTTTTCTTTTTGAATGGCTGTCGCCAAGCGGGTATGATATGAAGACTGTTTTGCAAAATGGTCAAACTACTCCATATCGGTTTTCTTTGTTTCGGACTTATTGGCTGGTATGGGCTGTTCTCTTTCAGGCTGCTGTACACGTTGATTCACCTCGAGGATTTACTTCTCGTTTCATGACTAATGTTTGGGCGATGTTTGCAGTCGTATTTCTCGCTATCTATACAGCCAATTTGGCTGCGTTCATGATTACACGGGAAGAGTTTCATGAGTTCACAGGACTAGATGATTCGCGATTATCTCACCCATTTTCACATAAACCTACGATTAAATTTGGTACAATCCCATGGAGTCATACTGACTCCACAATTTCAAAATATTTCAAAGAAATGCACTATTATATGAAGCAATATAATCGTTCGAGCGTGGCTGATGGAGTAACCGCTGTGCTCAGTGGTCAGCTAGACGCATTTATTTATGACGGAACAGTTCTTGATTATTTAGTACAACAAGATGAGGATTGCAGATTGCTCACTGTTGGTCAATGGTATGCCATGACAGGATATGGTTTAGCTTTTAGCAGAAACTCAAAGTACGTAGGAATGTTTAACAAACGACTTTTGGAATTCAGAGCAAATGGTGATCTAGAACGTCTTCGACGTTTCTGGATGACTGGCACATGTCGACCAGGGAAACAGGAACATAAATCATCAGATCCTCTTGCACTTGAACAGTTTCTTTCTGCATTTCTGTTACTAATGGCTGGTATTTTACTTGCTGCACTGCTTTTGCTATTAGAGCATCTGTATTTCAAATATTTCCGTAAACGATTAGCTAAAAAAGATCGAGGAGGTTGTTGCGCGCTCATATCGCTCAGCATGGGTAAATCCCTCACATTTCGTGGTGCAGTGTATGAAGCGACTGAAATCCTGCGTCGTCACAGATGTAATGATCCGATATGTGATACACATCTTTGGAAAGTAAAACATGAGCTTGATATGAGCCGGTTGAGGAATCAACATCTTGAAAAAACGATGCAGATACATGGTATAAAGCCGCCACAGCCTAAACTAGGCTCAACGAATAAAATAATTCGTATTGCTGGAACGACGGGAGCACGTGACCTGATTGATGACGGTTACCAACAGCCTAATTTGTTCGGAAATTTAAGCATTGGGGGAAGTTCACAGGATTTATATCGTTGGTCTTATAAAACTGAAATTGCAGAAATGGAGACTGTGCTGTAAACTTGAATAAATCATGCAATATTTTAATACTGACAAATAACAAATTGTTCAACGTTTACAAAAAATGTATGGTAACATGATCCAAAATGCGATTCTTAAAACATGGATAAAACATTACGGGCAAAAAATACTTCAAAAACAAAAATAAGAGCGAAGAAAATCTGTTGCATAAACATAAAAAGATAATTCATACATTTAGAAATTTTTTTAATATTCCAACACATTAAACTCATAAAATTAATGTATTTAGTAGTAATGATAATGAGAACAATACAAGATACATAACACATGGAAAATTAAACTTGATGAAAATTTGGGCAATAAAATAATCAGAGTAACGCAAAAAACTTTTTTCAATTCAATATTAGACATGCAATTGGACTATCACAAAATTAATCTGTAACAAGTCCTCAGGTAACTCAGGTAAGACGCTGCAAATGATAGTTGTTGCAAATGACACAAAGTGCAAATGACGCAAAGAATGAAATGATCATTCATCGGTAAGCCATTAGTCCTTTACTTATTAATTTTTTCAAACTTTCTTCAAAATATTGCCCTCGTACGCATTTTTCAATTTAAATTCAAATCTAACTATCTTAATCTCTATTTAGAAATTGATTAGAGGAGTCTTAATTTAAAAATAACTGCATAGGCTTAATTTTTATTTTATTTGCATAGTATATGTCATCTCTCTCTTCCTCTCTCTCTCTTTCTCTCTCTTTCTCTCTATCTCTCTCGCACTTCGTCTCTCTCTTTTTTTTCTCTTTTTCAATCTCTCTCTCTCTCGCTCTCTATTTTTTCTCTCTCGCTCTCTCTCTTTTTTTTCTCTCTCTCTTTCTCTCTCCCTCTCTCCCCTTCCCTCTTTTACGAGTTGGCCTGCTTACGATACAGCATATGACAAGGCCCGATCCACAACAATTCTCCACGATGCTCGGTCCCTGGCTGCAACCTCCTGTTAAATCTTCTCGTAGCAGCTGAAGAGTGCGGACGTGTTCTATCAAGCGCTCCTCGACTGACTCGTATTTTATACCCCCGTGGTCAGTGCAGTGCAGAATTACCTGTGCCCAAACAGTGCAGTGCTGGAAAGTGTTGTTCGTGTTTGGTGTTTCAGGGGTTTTGTGATGTAGTGTAGTGCGTGTGGGAAAAAACAAACTTAGACATCCCTTTACGTCGTTCGTTGTTTTCACAACGAGACGTTAAAGTAAAAATTTAACATTTTTAAGAACAATCCTAAGGCACTTTACGTTGTTCGCTTTTCTCAAAGTGCTACATAAAGTGATAAGGCCCAAGGTTGTGGCCTGTTTTGTGTGTGCAGATAGTGGAAGTTTCTATGAAGTGAGTGTTTAAAGTCATTAATCTGGTGGACTCTCATAAGACATTTGTGTTCAAAAAAGAAGTGGTGTGGTAGTGATCTTCTAACGATAGCGATCGTTACCCTACTAGCAATGAGAATGTAAAAGTGTGCGTCTTTCAGGCGAGGGGCATGTAGAAGCAGGGGGAGACGGATGGAAATACGCGGAATTACGCGTCAGCGAGAGCGTGTTTTGCTTTCTACACAGTTTTCGCACTCACACAATCACACATGTGTGAATGTGTGCGTTCACTTTCAGCCAGCGCGCTCAGTTTGGTTTTCTCGCAGCGGCTTGCTGGTGTCGGTGTCTCGCTCGCACTAGTGCAGCGAGTGTTCCTCTGTGCGCTCCCTTTCTTGCCACCACACGAAATCGTCAGTTCAGCTCAAGCGTTCGCCGTGAAAGGCCGCGCGCGTGTTAGCCTGAGTCCCGGGCGATCGAAGTTTCGCTAAGTGTTGAAGTTTTGTGCACATTGAAATGAAGCTGCGCTTTTCTTTCACCATTTAACTTAAATGTGTGATTTGCGCTGCTTTATTTCATTGTAATTTTGCTGTATTGAACATCAACAACGGGATCCACGCAGTTAGACGTCTATTTGAAATACGACGATTTTTTGTATATAATGAATGTGTGTGGTTTGAAGCAAGATTGTGTGAAGCTATGTATTTTATTTAAATGTGCTTTTATTTGCAATAAAAGTCATAAAATATAAACCGAGTTTGATGTGTTTAAGTTTTTGTTTTGATTCGGGTGCACCAAGTCCGTGTGAAGCAAAGCGTACAGCGCGCTACGAAAGAAACGAGCGGGAGGGGGTGTCAGTCCAGCGCAGCGCAATTCGCTAGAATCAAGTGGGAGGGGGTACCAGTTCAGCGCAGCGCAAGCCGAAAGAAACGGGAAGGAAGGGGTATGAGGAAAATACGATGAAACAGCGCGAGCGAGCGTTCTTTACAGCGAGAACGTCTCGTGTATTTTAAAGGCAACCAAGAGAGCGCATTCTCTCCGTGGTAGCGCTCCATCCGCCATTTTTTTTTCTCAGCCCAAAACAACGGACTTTGGATCCGACTTCGGGCCGGACCCCCACCGCGTGTAGAAACACACACTTACCCCTCGCCTGAAAATTTCGTTCTCTTTGTCTGTCGGGAATTCTCTGCTTATTTTCTGCTGCTTGGTATAACCAGAACTCAGAGAATAAGCATAAAATGAACCAGCACTCAGTGACGTCACGGATCGGATCGAATCCCGTCCGGAGAATGACTGTTCCAAATCGCTCAAGCCATCACCACACCCGCTGTCAAAATGAAAAAAATCAAACACCACTGTTTTGTTTACTTTTTATTGTATAAAAACCGCGTGTTATGCCCGTGTAGTGTGTACGTCGAAGCTTCCCATTTTTTTTCGATTTTAAACGCTAAACCTGTCTGGAGGAAGGTGTAGTCGAGCTCTGCTAATAATCTGTAAGTATAAAACCAATAATTATTTTTGATAAATTTCAACATATCACTCCTTTTACTAACATTTTCATTATTGTAGGCGTCTTGTGATACCGACTTCGTGTATTCGAGTAAAGTTATTTTCTTTTACTGTTTGCTAGTGCTGCTAATCTGTAAGTATATTTTTAGAGCATCATTATAGTTGTCAACAAAACAAACCACAAAATTGATACTTCCTTCATCGTCATTGTAGGTATTGATGGAAAAATCTAACGCCGGTAATGGAAGTGTTGCTGAAAGCATTGCTGTGCAAAATAACAGACAGCTACATACGCACACCAATATGATTTCTGACGTCCATCTAAAATTGGACGAGTTAATTGTGCAGCAACAACAGCTTTTAACACAACCTTCTCCGAATTCTAATGATGACCATAGTGTTCCGGTTGAACAGGAAACTGAATTTGTGTTTGCATTTATTGCATCAGAATCAGCCCTGGAAGAGTTCGATAAAAGCCTTAATTTGGAGGAACAATTTGTTCAAATGAAGGAATGGCTTAGTAAACAGATTACAGCTGTACAAGGGAAAAGAAGAATGCATGATGCATTGTATCTTATGTTCAACAGGGTTTTTCTTATTTATTTCATTTATTTATTTATTACGATACAAATATCTGCCTCAGAGGGCTAAATATAGGGAAACTTACTGACTAAAACTTAAAATTAATGATAGCAAACAAATACTTAAAACTAACTAGACAAACATATACTAGACAGCAAGCAATTTGTAGCACAGCCAACACACGTAAAATGAAAGAATTAGGATGGGGAAACAAAAAGGGAGTCAAAGAACTGAAGGAAGAGAGGGCGAAGGGATTGAGGGGGAATATGAAAATCAAACATACCAGAGGCACTGTTGAAGCGATGCAGGGATCGAAAAAACGGATCATTGGTGCCATACAGCGTTCTTCTCGACGGGATTTGAAGGAAATCGCGGCGTCGAAGAAAGCGAGCAGGCGCGTACAGCGGTATTCTGTTAAGAAGTGAAGGACAATCAATCTCGTTCCGAAGCAAACCACTGATAAGCAAAGCTTGAGAAGCAGAGCGACGATCATGCAGTGTCATCAATCCAAGCATACGGCATCGGACTTCATAAGGGGGAAGAGAAGCACCCGATTGCCCTAAAAGACGCCTAATGGCAATACGGGTGAATCTGCGTTGAACACTTTCAACCCTTTCAATCCATACCGAGCTGACTGGGCACCACACAATGCTAGCATATTCTAAAATAGGGCGGACTAAGCTACAGAAAAGGGCTTTGAGGCATATAGGGTCACGCACATCATTTGCCATAGCACAAATCATTCCTAGTACACTATTGGCATGGTTAATGGTACGCTCAATATGATGGTTGAATGACAGCTTTGCATCAAGGTGAACCCCAAGATCACGAATGACATTAACACGATTTAATACAACAGAGTTTAGTGAATAATTATGAGACAACACATTTGAGCTCCGAGAGAAAGATATACAAGCACATTTATCGATACACAGGGAGAGAAAGTTAGCAGAACACCAAAAGGAGAAAGAGTCTAACAGACATTGAAGAGAGACACATGAATTAGAGTCAGTGATAGGACAAAATATTTTTAAATCATCTGCAAACATAAGGAAGGAATCGGATGGAAGAACAGAGCACACATCATTGACAAATAAAATAAAAAGTAAAGGACTCAAGACACTACCCTGGGGTACACCCGACGAACATAAGAAAAACCGTCATTCAATTTAACACAACAAAAACGATTCGATAGAAATGATTGTAGCCATTCAAGAAAGAAAGGAGAGAAGCCAAGTTTCTTGAATTTAGCAATGAGCAGAGAATGGGGGATTTTATCAAACGCAGCTTTGAAATCGGTATACACAGCATCAACCTGCATGCCAGAGTCCAGATTTAAGAGTACTGAGGAAACAAATTCCATAAGATTAGTAGTGGTGGAGCGGCCAGCCATAAAGCCATGTTGATTTGGAATGATCCACGATTTCACCATTTCCATTAGAGGTAAACGAATAAAAGATTCAAAGACTTTGCTGAACGCCGATAAAATAGATATGCCACGATAATTAGAGATGCAACCACGATCACCCTTTTTAAAAACTGGCCTTATCCATGCTTGTTTCCAAATATTCGGAAAACTAGCCGTAGACAAAGAAAGATTAAAAAGGAAAGAAACAGGAAGGGCTAGTGCTTCACGACAATGAAAGAGTAAAGCAGCAGGAATACCATCGGGACCCGGCACTGAGGATGGTTTACCGTTACCGGTTTAGGTTACTGAACGCACGTAAAACAGAAGCAGTGCTTACAGAAACAAATTCAACATTCAGGAAATTGAGAGGGGTGAATGAAAGACTGGTCTCAAAGCTTGCAGAGTTATTTAAACCATTTCCATAGACACTCGAGAAATGATCAGCAAAAAGCGAACGAATGTCATTCGGGCACGTAGCAAGCACATCACCAAGTGACATACTAGTAGGGAGGCCGTTATTGTTTCTCATAGAGTTAATGTAATTCCAAAACGCTAGATGGTTTGAACGGAAACGAGATTGAAGACGCAAAACATATAATTTATGGCGATATCTGTTAAATGATCTGTAAGCGAATGCTGCATATTTAAATAACCTACGCGTGTACGGTGAACGCCAAGTCCTGTAAGCACGTGTAGCCCGATTTCGATCCCTAAGCAGAGAGCGCAGATGGCGGTCGGACCATGGAGGGGAAGGAGGTGGTCTGAAGAGAGGAGAACAGGAGTTTAAGGAAGTGATAAGGATAGCATTGAACTGTGTTACAGCCTCATTGATGGACGTACATTCAAACAAAAATGACCAATCAATAGAGGACAAAATTACACGCAGCCTAGCATAGTCAGCCTTCTTATAATTATAAATAGGACTAAGATTAACACTTTGCACAGAAACAGGTAAGTTGGCAGTGGATAGATATTCAATTTCAAAAACAAACGGAGGATGGTGGTCATTAATTTTTACAAGAGGAAGATCTGCCTCATAAACGGAACACGGCGTGAAGTTAAGAGAAAACAATAGAATAAGGTCAAGCACACGACCATTATGGTTTGGAATATTATTTAGTTGACAAAATTCCATAACGTTGAATAAATCGACAAAAAGTGCATGACATAGCAACGCATTATGAGGTGTATAGTGCTGGAAAGGTGTCGTTAAATTAACAGAATTTATCCACTGCAGAGAAGATTGATTAAAATCACCAAGAAGAATAAGTTGATCCTTGTTACGCAAGCGGGCTTTGACATCGTGAACGCATTCTAAAAGTTTTTCAAACGTACGCATATCAGCTGCTAAGTAGGGTGGGACATAGATAACACCTATATATATATTAAAGCACTCATTTTTAATCACAACCCACACACACTCAAGCGGCGCGGCATTTACAGAAATAGGCGCTGATGCTAAACTGGTCGAAACAGCAATGAGAATACCGCCACCGCGAGTACGAGAACTATTATTTATGTTACGATCACAACGGTAAACGATAAATTTATCACTACTAAAGAGCATACTATTGGGTAAAGAATCATCAGCCCAAGTTTCAGTGAAAACAATCACATTAAAATCAGCAGCATCGGCCGCTAGCCTCAAATCAGTACATTTTGGTCGTAACCCACGAGTGTTCTGATAGTAAATACTTAGCTATTCATTTGGTTCATTTGACAACGACGGTTGTCTGGCATGATCACCACGGGTACGCTTAACAGGGGCAGGCAGGTTATCTGGAGGCGACCGATCCGAAGGTTTACGAGAGGATCCAGTCGTTTTCGCAGGAATGAACACCGATGAAGACGATGACGGAATCGACGAGGTTGATTGAAGAGCAGGAAGCACGGAAGTTGGCTCGGAACAGGTGTCACTCAGTGGATGAGAGAGAGCCGAAGGCAGAGAAGCACTCTGAGAAGGCATGCTGGCCAAGCGTGGTGTACTCAGAGTCTGCGCCTACACGCGAGGTCCAAAACAGCCGAAGTCATACAAAATCATGAAAAAGTCTGCGCCCTTTTGTTCCGACGTCCTCGTGAAGTTTACCGAGCCGAACTGAATAGTTGTGTTCGAGAAACATGTGTACGTATCAGGTAGCAGCATTTGTACTGCTTACCTGCCGTATGCCGCTGTGATACCGAGCGAGACGCATAGACAACGCATCAAAAGGACATGTGTAGCCGTGAGGAAATTTTTCTTTGTCTCTTTTGCCTTGTCCTTGCCTTTAGATCCTGATGAGTGAAGCATACATACCTTTCGGGTACGTTCGGGGTATAAGCTCTGTCCCTCTCATCCCACCGGGCACCAGCACTCAGAGATCGCTTGAATACGCGCTTGAAAAAGAACTTGAGTTGGCGAAATTATTCAAGTGATCCGTCGGGTCCCGAAGCCGAAGCAAACCCGAAGCCGAAGCAAAACCCGAACGGGGTTCGGCACGACCCTTCGTTAAAATAGCCCCCTCCCCCTTTTTTGCCAGGATTTCTTTCCGAAATGATACAGTGCACACCATTATACTATCGTAATTCGATTTATTGAAAATCGAACCAACATAGAATACAAAAAAACACAACACTTGCACAATTATCACTGCATTTAATTCTAAATCAACGCACATAATTTAAAAAAAAACACTTTTTACACTCGCACAGTGAAAAAAAAAAACAAATTCAGCACAGCACTTTCTGCTCCTCATCGCTGTTGCTCCTGGTTTTTCTCGCTGCACTGTACGGGCCACTGCTCCAACACTACGACGCAGCCACAGGTTTTTGTTGTCTCCGTTCGCCGTGAAACACACATTAAATGGAAGAAAAATGATATTAATAAGAAGGGGGGATGTAGGTTGATAATTTTAATCACTTTTACTTACCTCAAATTAAACAAAATTCCATTTTTTACGGGGTTTATCCGCCAAGCGCTGAAACACCACACGAGCACCAACCTCACTGGACTGAAAGTAAAGTCTACTGCGTGAATGTGTGTATGCGCTTCTGCCAAGCCAACCGCGCCGTACTGCGTGTGTAGCCAAGTGCGTGTGTGTGTATATTTGCACCACTGGACACAGAACACAAATCTCACCGCAAAGCAGAGCGTGTGTCGCCAAGTGTATGCATGTGTGTATTTGCACCACTGAATTCTGAACGTCCGCCGCACCGCACCACACAGCGTGTATCGCTAAGTGCATGGCTGTGTGTTGTATCACCGTGGTGTGGCCAAATGTGTGCATGTGTGTACTTGCTCCACTGAAAGCCGGTACCCAGCCAACAATTTCCGAAGGCGCCCCGTGTTAAAAATTTTTACTTTAAGCTTTCCTTAAGTTTTTACACTAGCAGCAGCTAAAGTAAAAACTTTCAGCACGGCACAAACCGACGCACACATTCAAATGCTTGGATTGCTGGTCCTGCTTACGCATACATTTGTATTTATCCCTCCCCTTATATTTTCGGATTGCTGGTTGTAGCAGTGACGCTTTTTCTTTTTGCTTTATGCACACTTTCGCATGCTATTTATTGGTGTTACTCTTTCCACATGCGTTTTGGCACACTCACACTCTGTATACGGCAGGATGCTTCACCCCTTCCAAATGCTGCGGTTGCTTTCTATTACCCTTCCTCTCGTTCTTCCTTCTACCCTCTGCGCTAGGATATCCTCGACTGGTGCTGCGCGTGTTCAGCCGGCGCCTGTCTGGAAATGACGCCACGGACTGGTGCTGCGCATGTTTAGCCGTATCCTAGGCGTCCTTGAAGTGCGCTCTTCTACGAAAGAGCTGTGATGAAATCTGTTGATGAAAATTAACCAACAATTAATCCATGTTTTTTTATAACAAATTAAACAATATTTTGCAAATAGGATTATAGAAACGCTTACCTTGATATTTTAAAACCGGACACCGTTTTCCTTCCGTCGATCGTTTTGCGGGATGTTGGCAACCGTCGATTAACATGCGCGTGCACCTGTAACTTTTTAGACGACAAGCGTTAGTTTAATGTACACATTCAAGCACACACAAGAAACTTACCTTAGAAATTTACAAGGATAAATCATTCCATAATTGAAGAAGAAGGAACACGGCACAAAACGTAAACGAGCAAAGTACGGGGCACAAGTAATCACACATCACTCCAACACATCCTTCCACAGTGAAAGTTCTGGACAGACTGAGGATGCCTAACACCCGGATGAGCGCGATAGCAGAAAAATCATGGGAGATCGAGAGAGATGTGTAGTTTCGGTTCAGCGGAATACGCATGCAGATGCATGCGTGTGTGTCACTCGAAGGATATCGGTTTCCCCTACTCCCGTTTTTCGTTCATAGGCCACACGATCGGCGTTGTGCCGTCCAAAATCTAGAGAAAGAAGACATGCTCTCTCGCTTTGGCACACAGGAAAGTTTTCCAATAGCTTCGGTTTTGCTGGTTGGGTATCGCACCAGATTTCGGGTGTCGCCTTGTGCGTGTGTGTGTTATTGTCACAGCACACTCGTTCGTCATTTTTTTTCGTTTTTTCGCTTGAGCCACTCGATTTCGTTCTTCGCTGATTTTGGCAGCGCACGAAGGGGTTTCGGTTTCAACTTCCAACAACAACAACCACACGAGGAGGCTCGGGGACACTCATCAGGGGAAAATCGCTCAAATTAGAGCGAGAGACAGATAGAAAATGTGAAAAGTCAATATAAAATCTTCGGCTTTTGACTGTTGGGATGTTAATGGTGAAGATAGAATCGTATGCCATCGGCTCTGCATTCGGGCGTGGGCAGGCCCGTGGACGCTGCCCACCGGTCACCAGCACTCAAAGATCCGCTGAGATTGAAGCTGGCTTTGAAGCTGAGTTGGCGAAATTATTCAACCGATCCGTCGGGTCCCGAAGCCGAAGCAAACCCGAAGCCGAAGCAAAACCCGAACGGGGTTCGGCACGACCCTTCGTTAAAATAGCCCCCTCCCCCTTTTTTGCCAGGATTTCTTTCCGAAATGATACAGTGCAGAGAATTATATCACAACAAATTTATTTATTGAAATTAATATCATTTATCTAACAAGTTTTACAAAAATCAAAAACACATGCACTACGAACACTGAACATAATTTCACATTAACGCACATTATTTTAAAACACCCTTTCACACTCGCACAGTGAATAAAATCACAAAATCGTCACAACACTTTCTGCTCTTCCTCACTGTTGCGCCTAGTTCCTTAAGCTACACTGTACGGGCCAAATACGCCAACACTACGACACAGCCACAGGTTTTGTTGTCTCCGTTCGTCGTGAAACACACATGAAATGGAAGAAAAATTATATTAATTAGAAGGGAGGATGTTGGTTGATAATTTTAATCACTTTAACTTACCTTAAATCAGATAAATCTCCATTTTTCACGCTGTCGGTTTATCCGCTGACTACCAAGCGCTGAAACACCACACAAGCACCAACCTCACTGGACTGAAAGTAAAGCCTACTGCGTGAATGTGTGTATGCGCTTCTGCCAAGCCAAACGCGCCGTACTGCGTGTGTGGCCAAGAGCGTGTGTGTGTATATTTGCACCACTGGACACAGAACACAACTCTCACCGCACAGCAGAGCGTGTGTCGCCAAGAGTTGCATGTGTGTATTTGCACCACTGAATTCTGAACGTCAACCGCACCGCACCACACAGCGTGTATCACCAAGTGCGTGGCTGTGTGTAGTATCACCGTGGACTGCAGAAAACTGCCTACACTAGAACAGAGCGCTGGTGTGGCCAAATGTGTGCATGTGTGTACTTGCTCCACTGAAAGCCGGTATCGCACCAGATTTCGGGTGTCGCCTTGTGCGTGTGTGTGTGTTATTGTCACAGCACACTCGTTCGTCATTTTTTTTCGTTTTTTCGCTTGAGCCACTCGATTTCGTTCTTCGCTGATTTTGGCAGCGCACGAAGGGGTTTCGGTTTCAACTTCCAACAACAACAACCACACGAGGAGGCTCGGGGACACTCATCAGGGGAAAATCGCTCAAATTAGAGCGAGAGACAGATAGAAAAAGTGAAAGGTCAATATAAAATCTTCGGCTTTTGACTGTTGGGCCAGCTTCAATCTCAGCGGATCTCTGAGTGCTGGTGACCGGTGGGATCCAATCGGGCGACGATAGATTTAACGGTATTAGTGTTGCTTGCACTATCGATATTTTTGGCCGACTCATCTGTAAGCGTGTCGTTCACTGACACTACAGGGAGATGACAATTTTGGTAATCGATGAACTCACGGAACACGAGAGATGGAGGCCAAGTAGCCGGAGAGAGAGCTTCTTCGCGCTTGCTGGAAGGTACACCGACCTTAAACGATACGAATGACATCGTTTCGACGTTGGCGCCAAGTTTTACGAGACGACGCACCACAACGTCCGATGGAGCAAGTGCAAGTCGATTTGTAACCATGGTAATGACATGCTTATCCGTTACAGATGTGTCGAAGCGCGACATAAAAATCCACGCCAATGACTGTGGCCTTGGAGCCACAAATACTGGATCATATGTACTCCCCGATCCCGTTCCTTGTTGCATTGCAGGCGCAGGAAGCACTGCCGGCCAGGGAGCCGGAGGGAGGTGACGAGATGGTAGATCGAGGGGTAGTGATGTTCGGAGAGGGCACCATGCGTCTCTCTTACCATATGCAGAATCAAACGAGGCACTCTCACTAAATAGATCCTGCTTTAGACGGTGAAGCAGATCCGCTCTTATCGAGTTAATGGCGTTTCCTAGAGACGAGAAAATGCCATCCATTGAATTGACCAAGGCGGCCTCAATCTCCGGAAACAATACAGGCTTTTTCGATTTACGCAAGGCATCACATTGTTTGCATAGCCAGCACAGACCACAATCTGCCAACAATTCACTTAACGTGGATTTAGAGACACCGGCACAGTGAGCATGGAACAAACGGCCACACACCCCCGAACACGACAAGTGTAATGGATCACCATTTGGATTAATTGCCGTAGAGCAAATTGCACAGATAGTCATTATGATAACACTGTTACACTGGAAAGCAGGCACACAACGAGTGATATCGCAAAGCAAATGTGTGCAAAAGTCACAAGCGATAAAAATTTTCCAGCCACAGGGCGATTAATCAAGCCGCGTTAAAACACTGGAATAAGCAGGAGCGATCAAAAACCACGTCTGTGCGTCACCAAGCGGAGAGAGTGAGTGCTTATGGAGTGCTGTTGGAGCGGAAGAGGCCAAAATGGTCGAAAAATAGAGTTTAGAAAACATAAGCATTTACTAAAATTATTCCGTACAATAGGTGCAGTACGGAACTATAGAGGAATGCTCTAACCAAAAAAAGAGAACAAAGTGAATTTGTTAGGTAAGCACTGAGGGTGCAACAAAAAAATAATGTTTTTTCTTTATTCTCTGTTATCTTCGCTCTTGGGTGTTTTATCGCAATTTATCGTTTCCGCGGTTTTTATGCCTTTTTAACTGCTTGCGCACACACAAACATCGCCTCAGCTGACAGTCCGTTGGAAACCTTACAACAGTTTCCAACATGTATAGATTAGGCGTTTAAAAAACTTTTTGTAGACATGAACTAAACTTCTGAATATGAACTAATTCAAATAAAAGTTGCTTTTCAACCGTATATAATACAGCTATTATTTTTACTCTTTTGCAGTTACTTTCAACTCAATTTTTTTTTAATTTTTGATTTATAATAATTTTGTGACCACCATGACCAGTACATAATCAATTTAGTTGCGTCGTTATGTTTCACGATTAAAATAAAATATGGGTAGGAATGATTACTTACTATCCAATCAATTTCAAAACTAGAATTAATAGCTACTTTCGTTAAAATATGTGTTGGAATTTGGATAATTATTTTCGAACTTAAATTTGAATTGTACATAAAACAAAGCGTTAGGAAACTAAGATTAGGTTATAAACTACTCGACGTTAGAAACTGCTCGATCTACACGAATTATGAACTGCATGAAATATTATATACAAAAAAGGACAAACGAATATACAGTTGCAAACCGACCAGCGATAAAGGTGTACACTTTCCTATTCAAATTTCCTCCAAATATCACAGCCAGCCCCTTTTCGTGAATATATTTCACATTTTTGGTCCTTCGAACCGGATCGTGATATACGGAGAAGAAATAAGTTTCATTCTGCATCAAGAGTGGAATTCGGTATTCGTCGTCAAGTGTGCAAGTCAGTCCGTGACAATTCCCGCCATCGCATATCGCCCCGCATCAAGGGCAACGGTCGGTTACACGCCATCATTTTGAATTTCGCGCCATCGCTTTGTTCGTTATTTCCGTGTGATATCGCAGTATTTTCTTTGTGCAATGGATAAGAAAATTAAAGCAGTGCAACTGAAAAAGAGGATCGCCCTGGAGAACATAAAATCGCTGGAACGGTTCCAGGCGAAATATTCGAGTGATGACGCCAAGCAGATTCCGGAGGTGTTAGAAGATCTGGCGAAACATAAGGAAGAGTTTTTCACCGCAGTTTCGAAACTGGAAGAGCTTGAAGATAAAGACGAAGCGGTCGAAGCCAACATAATGGAACGGATCGACATTGAAGAACGCTGTCGCAAGCTAAAATCATTTCTACGGGAAAGACAGCCAAAGGAAGAAGGTTCGCTCAACGATACAACGGGCTTGGCTTCCTCAACGCTTGCATTCGGTCGACCCCACGCGCCAAATTTACGTTTGCCCAAAATCGAACTTCCAACATTTGACGGAGATCACACAAAATGGCTTTCTTTCCGAGATCGCTTCATCGCAATGATCGACGCTTCAGCCGAGCTTCCATCTATCGCGAAGCTACAATACTTACTGTCATCGTTGAAGGGGGACGCGGCGGTACCCTTCGAGCATACACCTTTAACGGCGGACAACTATTCGGTTACCTGGGCGGCGCTTCTTAAACGGTACGACAATTCTCGTCTTTTGATTCGCGAATACTATCGCAAATTGCACTACCTTCCGGGAGTGCAATTGGTGTGCGTTGACAAGCTCACGCACCTGGTGGATGAATTCACCCGCTTCGTCAACGGGTTGAAAAAGCTGAACGAACCGGTTGACTCGTGGGACACACCCCTCTCAAACATGCTGCTGATGAAGTTGGATCGAGAGACATTGTTGGCTTGGGAGAAACATTCCGTGCACTTCACGACGGACAAATATAAGGATGTGATCGACTTCGTGCAAGATCGTATCCAAATCTTGAAATCGACCAACAACTTCGTGAAGGATCAAGCAGCTAGTGGTATCAAGGTGGCCGGTCTCATTCGTCAACCAGGGCAACGGAGATTCATCGCGAATGCAGCTACATCTCGCTCGGCTCCTGCTGCATCGACTGCGCACACCCAACAGCCAAAGTGTCCATTGGAGTGTTCCGAAGACCACACACTGCGCAACTGTCCAGTGTTCATCGCCAAGGAGGTCCAACAGCGACGGGACGTCGTCGCATCGAAGCGGCTGTGCTGGAACTGTTTGAGCAGCAATCATCAGGTTAGAGCGTGCAAGTCGGATTATTCGTGTCGCACGTGTCGTGAGCGTCATCACACACTTCTACATCATTCACCACCCTATGCTCCACCCGCAACGGTAACATTGTCAGCTCAGTCGAATGAAGACAATGTGTTTCTGGCGACGGCAAACATCCAGATCAAGGATGACTACGGGAACACCCATGAAGCAAGGGCGTTGTTGGATTCGGGATCCATGTCGAATTTCATCGCTGAGGAGTTCGCACGGAAACTGCTGACGAGTCGCAAAAGGGTCAACGTCGCTGTATCGGGCATCGGCAATGCAGTACAGCAGATCAAGGGTTCCATCGTCGCTACCGTTCAGTCCAAGACACAACCCTTCGCAACGGAGATGACTTTCTTGGTTCTGGACACGCCATCCGCAAACATCCCTACATCACCAACGGACGTCTCTTCATGGAAAATGCCGGACGTGGCATTGGCGGACAGCACCTTTAACAGTCCGGGGCAAATCGACATCGTCATCGGAGGCGATACGTTCTGGGAGCTCCACACCGGTCGCAAGTGCTCTATCGGTAGAGGCAAACCGTGGCTGGTCGAAACCCACTTTGGTTGGGTTGTCACCGGCAACACTCATCATTCGTCAGTCGGTCCGCGGCTGTGCCATCTATCTGCATACGACACCCCACTGGAGGAGACCATGCAGCGGTTCTGGGAGAGTGAAACCATAGCCGAGGATCCTGTGCTATCGGTTGAGGAGAATGCTTGCGAGAAGCATTTCGCAGCAACAACTGTTCGCAACTCAAGTGGAAGGTATGTCGTTAGTTTGCCATTTAACTCCAACCCTAATATCGTTTTAGGAGAGTCGAAGGAAATAGCCGATCGCAGACTGCGTTGTATCGAACGGCGGTTGAACACCAATGCTAAAATGAAAGAAGAGTATGTTAAATTTATGAAAGAATATGAGCATTTGGGGCATATGAAGCGGCTTACCAGTCCTGCAAACGATTCGGTAGAGCATTACTACCTCCCACATCACGCTGTCATTAAGGAATCAAGCACAACCACGAAGGTGCGTGTCGTGTTCGATGCATCCTGTAAGACTTCGAGTGGTTACTCATTGAACGACAAACTCTTCGTGGGACCAGTCGTTCAAGAAGATCTTTTATCGATTATCCTTCGGTTTCGTTCTCGTGCCATTGCTCTCACTGCAGACGTAGAGAAGATGTATCGGCAAATTTTACATAGCCCTCATGACCGTAACTATCTGCGCATCCGGTACAGAGAACATCCTGCAGATCCTATATCGACATTTGAGCTACAGACGGTTACGTACGGCACAGCCTCTGCTCCATTTTTAGCAACCAGGACCCTAAAACAGATTGCTCTTGACCACAAGGAAGAGTATCCTTTGGCAATGAACGCGGTCATGAACGATTTTTACGTAGATGATTTGCTAACGGGTACCGATGATTTGTCCGAAGCAATCGTTATACAAAGGCAAATCTCAGACATGCTAAATTCAGCTGGCTTCACGCTGAAGAAATGGGCATCGAACCGCTCCGAAGCATTGAAGAACGTTCCTTCAGAAGATGTGGCGGTACAACTCTCGCACGAGTGGAAGAGCTCGAAACAAGTATCCACACTAGGCATCGTTTGGGAACCGGCAACTGATACACTACGGTTTCGTATTGAGATACCACCTACAACACCCAGCATGACGAAAAGGTTAATTTTGTCATATATCGCCAAGATATTTGATCCCCTCGGGCTACTGGGCCCAACGATCATCATCGCAAAGATGTTCATGCAGCAACTATGGGCTCTCAAGATTCATGGAAAGGCATATGACTGGGACAGCGAGCTACCATCGCACTTACAGCATGAATGGTCGAAATTTCACTCTACATTATCTTCACTACGCAATTTGACAGTCCCACGGTACATATCGCAATGCACGGCAACAAGTCTGCAAATTCATATCTTTGCTGACGCATCACAACTAGCATATGGTGCTTGTTGCTACATTCGGGCTGAAAGCATGGAAGGAGTCACCGTGCAGCTGCTAACAGCCAAGTCAAAGGTCGTTGCGTTATCCAATTCACATTCCATAGCTCGATTGGAATTATGTGCAGCACGACTAGCCACACTTCTTTACGAGAAGGTCCAGCAATCACTGAAAATTTCTGCTACCACCATCTGTTGGACCGATTCCATGACTGTCCTTCACTGGCTGAATTCAGCACCAAATCGATGGAAGCCCTTCGTTGCAAACAGGGTTGCAAAAATTCAGCACACGGCTGGAATACAATGCTGGAAGCATGTTCCAGGCTCGGACAATCCAGCAGACGACATTTCGCGAGGTTTAACGCCGGAAAAGTTGCTAGTGTGTGAGCGCTGGTGGCACGGGCCACATTGGTTAGCACGCAACACGGAAGAATGGCCACAGAACACACCATCACCAGGCGAAGATGAGAACGCAGAAGAAGAAAGGTTATCGTCACGGGTTGCAAGCACAGCATTAATCTGCGAATTTCGAAACAGTTTGTTCTCACGATTTTCGATCTACCACAAACTGCAAAGAGTTGTTGCACATTGTTTGCGCTTTATACAAAACGCAAAGCGCCGCGTAGGAAACAAGGTCCATGCTAAGGATATCCCACCGCTCACTGTAGACGAACTCAAGGCGGCAGAACTCAAGTTGTGTTATCTTTCACAACAAGACACCTTTTCCGAGGAGATACAACACCTGCAGAAGGGCAAAGAGATTCCGAAGAACTCCAAACTGAAATGGATTTCCCCTTTCATAGATACGCAAGGTATTCTGCGCATTGGTGGCCGGCTCAGTAAGGCACATCTGTCGGAATCAGAAAAACACCCGGTAATATTATCATCGAAACATCCACTGTCCGCACTACTAGCTGTTTCGATACACTTGAGTAAGCTGCATGCTGCACCACAACTGCTTTTAACAACACTACGCCAAAGCTTTTGGATAATTGGCGGTCGCAATTTATGCAAGTCTGTGTACCACAGTTGCCACGCATGTTTTAAGGCCAAACCCACACTTATTAAGCAAAGTATCGCCGATTTGCCAACATCACGAGTCACACCAACAAGACCATTCTCAGTATGCGGAGTAGACTATTGCGGACCAATCTATATAAAACAAACCATACGCAACAGAAGTCCGATTAAAGCATACATCGCCATATTTGTATGTTTTTCAACAAGAGCGGTACATATCGAACTGGTTGGCGATTTAACATCAATGCACTTCGTCGTTTGATTGCACGTCGTGGTCAAATCAGTGAACTGCATTCCGACAATGCAACCACCTTTAAGGGAGCGGCACATGAGCTGAATCGCGTCTACAAGATGCTAAAGAGCGACGAACACGATCGAGCTGCTATATTTGATTGGTGCGCGATGAATCATATGAAGTGGAAGTTTATCCCACCAAGAGCACCACATTTTGGAGGTTTATGGGAGGCGGCGGTGAAGGCAGCTAAAAAGCATATAGTCAGAACAATAGGAACAACAAGCATCACACAGGAGAGCATGCTTACCCTACTTGCCCAGGTAGAGCAATGTTTGAATTCGCGACCAATTACACCTCTATCCGATGAGCCGTCGGACTTGGAACCATTGACACCGGGACACTTCCTCGTCGGTGGCAATCTGCAAGCGGTACCAATCATCGATTACACCGAGACCCCGAGCAACTATTTGAGAGAATACCAGTTGGTACAAAAACATCTGCAAACCATTTGGGCTCGATGGTATCCGGAGTACCTGCAGCAGTTACAAGCTCGAGCCAAATATTGCAACGGGAAATCAGCGGTTCTGAAAGAAAATACACTGGTGATTATTAAGGAAGACAATGTACATCCTACCTCGTGGCCGATGGGGCGCATCGTTGCAGTACACCCTGGAAAGGACGATGTTGTTCGCGTCGTTACACTGCGCACTGCTTCAGGGAAGCAAATCGTCCGCGCAGCTAATCGTCTGGCAGTTTTGCCTAATCCGGACGTAATTAGCAACTTAGAGCAGAAGGAAACCACTGGCACTGAGTAACGCGCAGCTGCAAGCCACGCGACATTGTTTACATTTCGCACTCATGGCAGAACAAGATACACGCAACACACATTCACACATCTACACACACGAGCAGTATGATAGGAGATAAGCGTCAGGTTCAAGAGTCGAACTGTTTTTGAATTCTTTTTTGAACTCATTTTTGGATTTATATTTTGCATGAAATTTAAAGAAGTTCTTCTTTGGTGGCCGGGAATGTTGGAATTTGGATAATTATTTTCGAACTTAAATTTGAATTGTACATAAAACAAAGCGTTAGGAAACTAAGATTAGGTTATAAACTACTCGACGTTAGAAACTGCTCGATCTACACGAATTATGAACTGCATGAAATATTATATACAAAAAAGGACAAACGAATATACAGTTGCAAACCGACCAGCGATAAAGGTGTACACTTTCCTATTCAAATTTCCTCCAAATATCACAGCCAGCCCCTTTTCGTGAATATATTTCACAATATGTTAACCCTCCTTAAGTATTAATGGCTATAGCAAGTGTTTGAAGTGACGAACCCTAAAAAATCGAATTCATTTGTTATTTACTATGCTTAGTTAGGATGCATCATATCTCCATATAGTTCAAAACAGTTTCTTTAAGTTACGCATAATGACATTCATTCTTACTACCCTCATTAGCAGTGTAAGTATGTACAACTATAACCAAACAGAACACTACTTGCTTTCGTATTAGCTTCTGCATAAGTATCCTGAATTGCTTCCAATCTAACAACGCAATTTGTCAGTTGATTACTTTGGTCTAATGGGGACGTGTGGCTTAAAGTGGCCCGACAATCTTTATCTGTAGGCTGAAAATATAATGAACATACTAGCATTAGAGCGTGTTTGGAATAGAGGTCCCTAAAGTGTACTTGCCTGAAGTAGTGTATGTTTCAGCGGTTTAGGTTCATGCATCTCCTTAAAGATTAAGCACAAGCAGGCAAGGTTATTCGTCGTGATCCTCCTGCTGCACATGGAGATTATCCTCTTTTGGCATGGCAAATTTAAAATCGAGCGCAGTCACTTATGCATAGCTTGCAATAAGAGCGATGAACAGAATACTGAGTTAGCTTTTTATCATGCAATGCACTACCAACATGTTTTCAGACAAATGCTTCTGTATCATGAAGCAATGATCCATTTTTTGTTTTTCCTTCCTAATAGCAAGTCAATGGCAGCCGTTTCACAGCTGCAGGTGATTGGAATGGAATACGCTTGATAAGATGGATGTTAAGATATGCACAAACACCATCCGATTGTTGCTGAGAAACATGCTGCAAATGATGCAACCACCGTGTCACATCAGCGCAATACCACCGTAGTTCAGGTTCTCCTTGTAATCGTTGGCCGATACGCGCAGCAATATAAAGTGATATCGATCAGCAACAGGTGGCACGCTTCGCATATCAGCTGTATATCTCCGTACTCGATGCCGTTGTATACCATATTCACAAAGTGACCCGCATTCACAGCACGAACCACCGTTCGATTTGATGCAAATAGTATACTGGGAGAAAGGTGACAAACCGGGTTAAATATCAGTCAATTGAAACACAAGATGTACTCACCTGGTAGATATCCTTAATCCACGGTAAAAGCATCCGGGTGCCCACCGGGCATGAGAGAAGGAACTATAAATTTTCCCCGTCAGAGTAAAGTCAGTCTTCGCGGTAAAGTTGATGCCTGGTTACCTAAAAAAGTAGAATAAAAAATAATCTAAATTAAACACAAACATTTGCCGTTTGATTTCTTAAACGTTAAAAATTAAGTAATATTTATAACTTCAATTTGTTCGTCACATCAATTTGTTCTACGCAAGTCCTTTGACTTTAATTATAAACATTAACTTACAGTACTCGTTATCGATCCATCCTTCCTCTACTGTCGTTAAACTTCATGTTAAAAAAGTTTCCTGGAACTTTAATAAATCCCATGAGCATATTTAAACTGCTTAATCATAATTCCCTTTCCTATATATAAATTGTCTCTTGCATCTTGTAAAATGTAAATGAATCCCTGTGTTAATTTATTTTATCCCGCCAGGCATTGAAACATCCCAATTACTTTCCTTTACAATCCCCTTTCCGATTTGCCATGTGCCACCATCCGCCCGAGTAGTTGCCAACTAGTCCGTGTATCGTAGCTTGGCTGGCACATGTTAACACTCTGCACGACAAGGCCATGTCGGAATAGGAGTTGAATGGGAGAGCCTCTATTATTCCTCAAAGGGGCTTCGGATCCCATCCCTTTGCAGAGCATGTTAGTGTATTAGTTTGTTAGTCGAAATGGGTAGAATCCAAATAGACAAAAAAAATTAAACAATTAAAGAATTAAAACAACCATCACCCATATCCTACTATAAAAATCTTGCTTCCATGATCACGAGGACACAGTAGCTCTTAATTAGAGATCTCAACGCCTCACTAGTACAAGACTTGCGGAAACGCGGGCATTACAGTGCATGGGGCCCCGCATGGCAAACATAAAGCTATGTACCAACAATGGTCATTGTCTCCCCATAAAAAATCATGCGATCATATAACTTAAAAAAGGAATAAAACTTAAAATATAACCAACAATAAATTAATAAAAATGTTAATCAGAAAAAGGGACAGTTAGTGACGGGTTGCATGAAATATGTTAGTTAATAAAGTTATTTTTTAGAAAAGTATGGAGAAGGGGAGTTAAGGAGATTACACTGGAAGATGTTTATGTTTTGTTTATGTTCATTTGTCCATCGATGGACAATAATGCCCTCTCGAACCATTTTAGCAATGTTTTACAATGAGTTCTTTACAATGGATTACAATAACATAGAACATAAAAATGTGCACTATGGAACCAAATTTAACACAGAAACACGATCATTTAACTCAGTTGGCAAAATCCTCGGCTCAAAAGCGTCGCTGACTGCGTTGAAAGCACGGCACATAAGTAGGAACGGGTCAGAGGAGCCAAATTGCGTTCTACGGTCGTCGAGGGCCAACATTGCCCGAGTCCGGAGCGGGCTGGCCGGAACCTACAGGTTGATGGCAGCCAGTAGTGACGGAGAGTCAATACGGCCGTCGAGAAGTCCCGTGATGAACGACAACCTGGCTTTTCGTATTCGCTCACTTAGGGTGGGTAGCCCGAGTAGTAAACACCTAGTCCGGTAATCGAGCCTTTGGTTCCATGAGCGAAGTGCAAATCGTGAAATTTTGCGCTGGATTGATTCCAATCGAGCTAACGGACGCGCTGCAGTTGGCCACCATACGATATTTGCATATTCCATCAACGACCGGATAAGTGAGCAATAGAGCGCCTTGGTGCAAGGTATATCATTAAGCTCGCGAGTCATATTGATAGCTAGTCCTATAGTTTCAGATCAGGATGTTTAAAGGAAGTAGAGGGTAGGCGAAGTGCAACAAATTTGCACTTGATCGCATAATGTGGTATTTCCACCGACCTGAATTTCCACCGAACCATTTTCATCTATCTTATAGATGTGTGGGTCGGTAGACAATAACTGGTCACCGTCTACTGACGCACTTAACTGTTCCGTCCAGGTTTCATACTGGATTCCAATTACGATGTACAACAGCGAAGAAATCCTCTTCGCTTCTAATAATTTTATAATGCCATTTTCGGTGGTTAAAAACCATTGATCCTTAAAGTTTGGCAGTAGGACAAAATCGGCGGTTACGTGTATACCGGCACCATTGCCCTTCAACCGGGGGTATGTTTGAGTAACATGATTGGTAGCCACTTGCACTGATGCAATTTCTTGTATACGGCCGGCTACCTGTTTTACTACATGCGTGCCCGATCTCACATATCGGCGCACAATTTGAAGATAATTCTCATACCGATATGCAGAATATTCAGAAACCGCTCCAAACATGTTAACGTCTCCTGACACGTGCAGGAGATTGTGGACGTTGCTGGTCATATGGGCTCGACCATAATACTGCGGAAAGTTCTTTACAAAGTTATATAAGAACTTTTCCGCAAGAGGCCAAAGATGCTTGTGTGCCGTTGAATTAAAAATCGTCACACTGCAAACGTAGCACAAGAAGTGATTGAATGCATCAAAAGACATAAAATCCTTCAAGACCGCAATACTAATATGAAGAAGGAAGGACCGAAATTCGGTGGCCTTCCAAAAATGGCGATATCGGAAGGATCGCATAGGGCGATTCACTTCCGAAGGAAGCCGTGTCTTTATCAAAAAAATATTCACGGCTCAAACTGATGGCAACCTTCGTATGGAACACCGTCGATCATATTAAAATTTTTAAGCTTTTCTAATGGTGATCGCCATGATTTGTGGTGGTCTTTGTCTATTCGTCGTTTAAAGCCGACGTCCGTACGCAGTTAGGCGTCCTCGGATTCAAAAATCATTTTCTGCTCCGAGTTGAGGTGTACTCCTTCACAAGTACACTTTAAGCACCCATGCGCTGCATTAAAGTAACCTGTACCTGGAAAGAAAGAAAACATAAAATAAAAAAACATTCTAAATTTTCATAACAATAGTGCTTTGCATACCTTTAGCAAATGCCCGCGCTGGAGAATCGGCGACAAATGCGCTTGGTAATAAGCGTACCACTTTGTCGCCAAACCGCAAGCCTGTTTCTTGGAGTCTATTAAAGTACTCCACTAGTGGGCCTAAGAACTCTTCCACCAGCCAAGGTTTAATTTGTCCGCAAAAAAGCCCGACAAGCATTACCGGAGCCTCAAGCAAACTTTCCACCCATATTAGAATTTTCCACAATTGCTTAGTGGAACTTTTAAATAGGGGAAGCCCGTCGATCGACATTTGTATTTTTAAAGTGTCGTGTTCGGGAATGGTATTTCTGTAAGAAAGGAAAAAACTAAATTAGGAACACTATGCAACCCAATACATAAAAAATTATAATTTATTGCTATAAGCACTTACCTAAAATAGTTGCGAAGGACCGTCTCAATCCCCTGGTACCAAAATTCACCGCCCGAGATCGTTTGTACTTCCAAACCGACCTCGATGGGAGTTTTGAGGAATGTCCGCGCATCTTTTGGAACGTCTAAATGATACTTAACAACATGCCCGTCATGGGTTCAATCCCCAAATAGACCGCGCGCCATACGTAGGACAGACTATCCTGCTATGGGGGGAATCAATTAGTCACTGAAAGCCAAGCCCACAAGTGGGTACAGGCAGGCCTTGACCGACATCGGTTGTTGAAAAAGAAGAAGCAGAAATGATACAAATTCCGCAAGACCGCCAAAAGTAAATTGAGCGTCGTTCGCGGCACGTTTTTAACAATATCCCATGTTCTCAGGCCTTCAATGGGTGATAATTTACCCATGAAGGCCCAGGCTTCCTCCCAACACGCTGTGATATCTTCATCATCACTGCCGCGATCGGTATCCCCGTGATCACTGTCTGAGTCTGAAAAAATAGATGGAAAAGGGTTAGTACTATCTAACTCACCGTCACCTTCAAGTAAATTGTTGTTAGTTGGATAGATGTTAGGCAAGTTGAAACCATCACCAGAAGTACTGCTACTATGTACATTGTTTTCACCTGAAAAGGCAAGACAAAAACACAACGTAATTAGTTTTGTGTGATGTTGACAGTCCTGAAAATATTTAAGAACAACTATTATAATTTACCCCTTTTTGGAAGTAAAAGAAAACATCAACATCATACTTAACAAAAAAAGCTGACTCTATTGAACCTATAGCTGGTTTACCCATCTTTTACCTTTAACAAACTTGATGATTAACACGAAGAACAATTAAAGTTATTATGGTATTGCGGGCAATACGGCCTTTTTCAACAGTTCCTACTGAATATAAAAAAGCATATCCTAAGGTATTTGAGATGAACCATGCTCAGCATGTTCTTCTATAAATAATTCTCACCAATACAAAAAACGCAATCGTTTCTGATGTCCTAATGCTTATCACTATGATTGTTTACTATCCATCTAATCCCAAATACAGCCCCCAAACAGTGAGTGGTCAAACAACGGGTATATCAACTAACATAGCAAATAAATGGGCAAACGAAGCCCAAATTTATTTTGCTAGATACGAGGCAGTCTGCTCGTGCCGATCGCTTACTCGACAATGCATATGCTGCACCTGTTTGGCACGTGGCGAAGCCGCCAAGTGAATCACTTCGTAACTCCAACGCTGCTGGTATCAAGAACGCGCGCTTAAGCCAAGTTGGAGAAATCGGTCCGACCCAGACGCTATCCGGCAGGCCCGGCATGATGCGAAAAGGGCTCTACACGGAAGTACGGCGTAGCGAACAGCCACCGTCGCCGTTATCATCACCGCGAGCAGTGGTGAGACTATACGCGCAAAGATGGCGAGACTTCGGCAACCGCATCGCCAAAACCGTCAGGAAAAGCGGAAGAGATTGACGGAGCAGAAACTGACAGCGGGGAGTCTGGGCATCCTTAGTTGGATATAACAAACTGCTCTTCCTAACGCCGATTCAAACGGCAGTGTGTGGCCTCCAAGTTGTATCGTAGCATTAAGCACAACCTAAAATACATAACAAATACTATATTCGTTTAATTAACTTACCATTTGAGGTAGATGGCAATGGAATAATTTCGGTCGATGTATAAGGTTTGGGTTGTGTCCATTCTGCCTCCGTTTGACGCTCGTATTTCTCCAAATAACGCATGCGTTTTCGCGAAATATTTGTATCCTGGCTCGAAGACATGATGAAAGCTGGAAGTTATATAAATTGCTCAAATTTAAACACAGAACGTTAGAGATAATGCTGGAAATGCGAAAAAAGCACTGCACACAAAAGCACTACACGACGCTGCACAATTTGACAATTGTTTACACAATTTTTTGTTCACCATCTAACATTCACTTGACATGTCAAAAAATTGCAAGCCCCAATGCGGGGATCAAAAAGGGGGTCTGAAGGGAGAGAAAGTGATGAGATCGAAGCGGTACGAAATTACCGTTGCAAAACCGCACGTTCGGAACGCTAAGTCCCAGAAGCCCAGAGCTACGAATGTGACAGAGAGGGCATGAGAAAATGAGTGAATTTGAGTGCCATTGTCGGGAGGGGAGCGCTTGAGTATACCAGTCCGGCAAAATGAGTGTATTTTTTTAGTGATTTGAGTACCGTCCCCCGTTAGCAGTTACTCTTAGAGGAATGAGTTACACCCTCGCGCGAGCCCTCCCCCTCCCCACCCGTAACGCACGGTGCGCTCTGCAGTTCTCAATGTGTTGTGTTCTTTCCAATCATGCTACCAACACATCCAAAGATATTTGTTTCTTTCGTTTCTCGTTTTCTTTCATGCATTGCCACGATCGCAAATACGCACTTATTCTAACAAGAAACACAAACACGGTCATTTTTTATTTCATTAAAAACTTTATTGAAACATAAATTACACTTTCACAACACATCCTTCATACTCACGTGGGAAACTTGTCGACAATCTGCGTTGCCTCTGTTCAGCAAATTCTTACCTGTCGATGCACGCACTGCATGTGCGTCTGTACACACTGTTCACTTCACACTTTATCAAAACACACCGGCGCACGAGACTTATAACGAAATGTGCATCAACGCACAAACACTGCGCGCGGGACTTAGAACAAAACACGCACAACCATCTCGCGTCGCGCTGTACTGATGGTTTTGTACGCGTAGGAGGGGGGACATACGGAGCGATGGTTCGATGCTGTAGTGTAAGCGAGACAACACGATGTGACGAGCAGCTCCAAGTTGAGCTCGCTGAAAGAAGACACACACACATATTCACAGACGGCTCGTCAAAGCACGGTATTTGTATTGGTGTTAGTGAAGCGCGCGTGTAACACAGAATGCGAACTCTCATCGCAGCGCGTTTCTCCTTGCTTCCTCAAGCTTCCTCATACCCCTCGGCCTGAATCACTCAACATTTGGGGTCTCATTGTTTGCGTGGTATTCTCTCAGAATTGAGTATTAGCAGGTCAACCCGTGCAGTGAGAATGTATGTGTTAATGTGTAGCGAAATTTGTCTCTGTATCTCATTCCCCCACTCCCAAAAAACCACATTCACTCTCCGCGCACTCTTACAATTTCGGCGCGCACGCTACGTACAACACAACGACCTTTTGTAGGTCGTTTTAACCGAGCGCACTGATCAAAGTCGCGATGGTTCAATCGGAACGCCGACACTCCAAATCAGAGATTTAGTATGAAAGAAAAAGTTTTTCTGACCAAATCGACAACACACACGCGATGACACACATCGTCACATCGACCGACGTCGATGGAAGTGAGTGATGTTCTAAAAATAGATCTGTTGGGCGAGTGATATGAGGGAGGGAGGAGAGGGGCGTAGAACAGAACATAAGCGTGAGTGAGTCGTCGCGTGTGTGTGTGGTGACACTCGAGAACTCATTTTTTGCTTTTTCCTGAAACCCACATGTTCCACATTTTTCTGATTTTAAGCAACCAAAGTAGAACGGGAAGTAGAAGGCTACTTCATATTCTATTTTCCTTACTACTTTCGAGCGTTTTGAATCGTTTGGGATATAGCCCGCTGTATGGTTTTCTTCGCAATTCGCACACTTCAGTTTATGTTCTGGTACTTTATCATCACTCGACGATGTACCCGCGGTGTTACGAACAGAGTTGAGCGGCACTGACAGCATAGGATAGTTAGAGTGATACGATAGGTTTGAGAGATCAAAGTCGTGTAATGTAGAGGAAGGATAAACGGCCAAAACGGTAAGAAAAGGTAAGATGAAAAGAGGATGGCGGTAAAAGGGGAAATTATATATAGGACCTCCACCAACGTCCTTTTCGGATCGAATCTCTGGGCAAATATATTGTAATTTTGGCGCTCGCCTCAAGCTGCCTAAAATAGTCTACGACTGGCAGAAATTTGAACAACATCCGAAAGCAGTTATAACATTCCAAAATTACTGTAGTTGTGAAGAAACCCGCTGAGTATTTGTTTGTGAGTGCAGTTCAACGGAAAATGTTCGGTGTTACGTCCAGCCAGCAGAAGGAAAACCGAGAGGTTGCCAGTTCGATGGTGAGGCAAGAGAGTGGCCAAGTTGAAGCGGTCGTGCCGCGAAGCAACAAAGTCGTTGGTGGAATGGTGAGCGGAGGTTTTCCGACTGCGGAAGGGTTATCGAACACGGAATCGAACACGGCACAGCCGAATGGCCCACGGAACGAGGCGGATTTGCGATCACCGTTGCGCAACCGTGGAGTGCATTGCGACGCCAGAGGAGTCAGTTCTTTTGATTGAAGAGGAGTCAGCAGAAATGTATGTGACGGAAAAACGCACCGCCGTTCCTAATGCACATCATTCTCGGCGCGCCGAGATTTTAAGAAAGAGAATTGAAGTGGAGAAGCAGCAGTTGAAGTTGCAGATTGAAGTATTGCAGATTAAAGTTGCAGATTGAAGTAAAGCAGAAGAATGGCTGCCCGCTACCGATCACTGTGGCGCAAACTCGGCTCCGGGTATGGCACCCCCTACCCCATGTTTCGCTAGCACCGCCAACGCACCACGAATGGTATATCAGGATCATCCCCAGGTTCCTGACTATATTACCTGGAGAAAGTACCATGATGAGGCGCATAGAAGAACTTCTTTCCAAATGCCGCCGAGTTAGCGCTCTAGAACTTACGCTGGCACCACCATATATTCAAGCGCTAACCTCACACAATTGCAAATTTCGGCCCGACAAGGTGCGGTTGGAAAAGAACTACCAGTATTCAGTGGTGCGGTGGAAAAGTTTCATTCGGATGTTTGAGCGATTGACGGAGTTATGTGGTTTTTCAGAGGCACAAAACCTACTACGACTTCAGCGAGCGTTGATCGGAGAGGCTAAAGAAAGTGTTGGATATTTGCTGCTATTGTCCGATGGGCTGAATGAAGTGATGGAAACGCTGGAGGTGCAGTTCGGTCGTCCCGACCAGATAATCGAAGCAATGGTTGAGAAAGTGAGAAGAATGCCGGCTCCTAATCCAGGTTGTTTAAGGTCCCTCGAGAAATTTGGGTTTTCTGTGCGAAATATGTGCGCGACAATAGAGGCTCTCAAATTACCCGAATATGCATACGATGTTGCACTACTACGTGAGCTCGTTTTGAAACTACTATCGGAAGCCGCACTTGATTGGGCACGGTACAAACGGCAGCTGCGGTTTGTAAGTTTGTCAGAATTTGGGCACTGGATTAGTCAATTGGCACGCGACGCTAGCGACGCTATCGTAGACCCTCCTAGTCGTAACGCAAACGAGCAGCGGATTAGTACGGGAAGGCGGCAGCCATCTCAAGACTTTCGTTCACAAAATCATCAACCGTCTCGTCAGCCTCCACGAATTCACCCACCAGCGATTCGTGCACCTCAAACCGCCAACTGGAACACACACACGACAGGCGCTCAAGTTGGCAATTCGATACGGTCACCACAAACGTCATCGGGAGAAGGTTCATCGGGCGTACACATCCACTGCAAGTTGTGCAAAGGAACGTGACAATTTTTATCTAACTGCTGTGCGTTTTTACAGTTTTCGGTAGCAGCACGCATAGCGTTCGTTCGCACAAGGCAGCTTTGCATGAAGTGCCTAGTTGCCCACCAGACACCTTGTCTTATAACTGCTCTTTGCGGAATGGATAGGTGCGAAGCCGTGCACCATGCTCTGTGTTCCGGTATAGGCGCCCAGATCGTCAGTGGAACTCTGCAGCACGCATTCAGGTACCGAGGATCGAGTTTTATTGAAATACCTGCCAATTAAAGTGTACGGACCTCGTGGCTCCGTAGACACCTATGCGTTTATAGACGACAGATCGTCGGCAACGTTTATGGGCAGCGCGCTTCTAAGCGAAGTTGGAGTAACTGGTACTCCCTTCCCCTTTGCCTGCAATGGACTGGGGGAGTGACTCGACAGGAAAATGATTCAGTAAGGCTGAAAATCGTTGTATCTGTAAAGAACGAAAACCGTTAATACGAGTTACATAACACCAGAACGGTAAATAATCTGGCCTTACCTAAACAGTCGTTGCTAGTGCCCCAGTTGACTTCTAGTTACGAGCATTTAAAGGGCCTTCCGACCGACTCATACGCCACCATCCAGCCACGAATTCTTATAGGAATTGATAATTGTCACGTGACCAGACCACTCAATAGCGTTGAAAGAAGGTATAATGAGCCCGTTGCCTCCAAAACTCGGCTAGGATGGGTTATATACGATTCCTGTCCAATCGCCAAGAACGTCCCAGGTGCGACATACTTGAACTTTCATGTGCGCTCGTGTGATGGAGTAAGTGAAGAGCTACAAAATACAGCGTTGAAGAATCATTCTGCACTAGAAATCATCAGAGCCGAAAGACCGTCTAAAGAGAGGCGGTGTAGAGAAGATGCAATGTTGACCCAACAGGAGCTAGCGGATGCAGAAAATACTTTGGTTAAGCATATCCAACCGGGAGCATACTCACGTGATAGCTGTAGTTCAATGCGTCAAACTGAGATCGTTCATTCCAGGCGTAGCGATTCGGAGAAGGACAGTTCGCTTCACACCGTCCTCGACGGCCGAGGGCTACTGGTAGTGGACGGGCGTTTGATCAACACCAGTGTACGCAACCCGCCAACGAGTGGTCTAATCATATTGCTTTCAAAACATCGTGGTACACTTATATTAATCCTTGAGTTTTGTGGTCGTTTCAGGCACCGCAACGATATTTCTGTCATCAACGAAGTCCGTCCGCGCTTCAGAATACCGCGGTTGCCGAAAACGTGTGCGGATGCCACCCAAAGCTGTCGGATCTACCGCATTCGGGAGGCCAAGCTCGATCCCCCGATCATGGAAAGTCAACTGGATCCCGGAACTTTGATGAGACATCGAGCATTCATGAACATCGCGATCGACCACGTCAGGCCCATTTGCGCTTCGATAGGACGACGCACAGAGAAGCGGCGGGGCGTATGGTATATGTGCGCTACGGTCAGGGCGGTACACTCGGGAGCAGTGCCGTTACTCTCCAGAGGCGACGGAACAAACAGTGCGGAAGCAGCCCGCGAGTTGATGGAAGGGGTTGCCGAGGTTGACTACGAAGCGCTTATGATGGAGTTCTTCGGTCCGGTGGTAAAGTGGCCGTTTAACCGTGTCGGCCAGCCTCCCGGCCGATAGATGAAAACGATAGTTGTTGATGAATACTTACCGCGTAACTTCGGGCTAATGGGTGGGTGGAATCCGTAGTTTATAAGAAAGATGTGCAAGCCAGACGAGCCGCGGCGGGAACGCAAAGGGTATTTACAAAAGGCCAGCAACGTAATTGGCCGTATTGTACGTGAGAGGTGGGAAAACAGAAGTCGATTTTAGCACTGGCGAGACGGAATAGTGGCATGGTCCCGCTCAAAGTGGGTATAAGGGAGGTGTCGTCATGTAGAACATTTGGTCGTCAGCGCTACAGAAAAAAAAAACCGGATCGACGGCAGTTGTCAAAACCAACGCGCGCTGTTGGTGTATGTTTGTGTGAGTGTATGAGAGACATAAGGCCCGATTATTAAACACAAACGGAAATGACACAAGACAAGTTCGTCAAGACAAACGGAAAATAGGTATGCATTTTGAAACCGTTCTTGTGACACACAAGTTTCGTTAAATTTTTTCTTTCGTTAAAGCTGTGTCAAAGCCTTTGTCGATGTGTCAAAATGTTCAAAATCAAAATAAAAAAACGTAAACAAGTTTAATTAAGAAACATACGTTTCGTAAGCTAACAATAATCCTTGTTTTAAACATCGAAATGATTTTCTCCCACTTCGTAAGTGACGATAGCAGCAGTGAAGAAGAAACAACGGTAGATCTGGCAAAACAGCGTCCACTGCTTCGAAGTGTTTTCGACCCGTTACAGCTATTTAACCAAGCGTGAGTTAAGCATGCGGCTCATTTGTGCAAGGCTGAAGGAGGCTACCAAAATGGAACAGGCAATGATTACAAAATAGCTATTGCCCAGCCTACTTTCTCGGTAGCCTTTGCAAAGTGCTTGAACATAATCAAAGAAACTCTTAGGAACAAATGGATCTCTTTAGCGATGGAACCAAATGAGCAACAAGATGCACGACGATACTTCTTCTCAAAAAGTGGCATCCCTGGTGTTGTGATGTGTGTTGATGGAACACACATAAAAATTATTGCACCAGTGGACGATTACAATCAGCATTGTAACCGGAAGGGCTATTACAGCCTAAACGCGATGATTGTAAATAAAGCTTTCAGTTTTTTTTTTGTCTTATGTTGGGTGCTTCAATATTATTTTTCTTCGTACCGGTAGATTTGCGACCATCTCATAAAAATTCGTTATGTGAATGCCAAATTCGGAGCAGTCAATCACGATTCACATATTTGGAATGTAAGTGGAATGGACAACTTTTCCGAAACAAAACATCGACGCGGAGAAACTGCATTCAAGATACTAGGTAATACATTAAACCATCCTATGGGTATTTGTTTATGTAAATAATATTTAAATTCTCACAGGTGATGCTGGATACCCGTCAAAATCGTGGTTAATAACACCAAAACGTAATCCTGCTCTCAACACACCAGAAGCTGCCTTTAATAAAAACCATGCTTTTGGTAGGAAAATAGTGGAGCGTACGAGCGGGTTGCTCAAAAATAGATTTAGATGTTTGTTAGGTGCTCGACAGTTGCACTACACCCCGGTAAAAGTAACTCAAATAACGAACGTATGTTGCATCTTACACAACATGTGTATTGCGTATGGAATGGAAGAGCCAAACTCAGATGAATAAGAGGCAGCACAACTAAGTTAGCGATTGAGTTCTATTTTTTATTTTTTATTCATCACAAAAGTTCACATCAGCGCTGCTGTTGCGTTCTCTATAGCGCCAGCTACCTTCGTTAGAGCAGCGGTGGATTCTTTTTGCGCCTCTATGTTGCGCTTCATGAGCTGTAGCAGCTCTTCGTTTTGGCGCAACACCGCCTCGGTGTTTCTGCGCTTCCGGCTTCGTTTCTGTCGAGCTTTGGTTACCACCGGGTTTTGCTGCTCGTTATTTGCCATCTCAATATATGGCTGCTCGTTGTCGATGTTTGGCTCGTTATTGTTAATCGCCAACAATTGGTTGTTGTTGTTGTTGTTGCTGTCCATCGTGCAAAGCTGATCGCCGAAAGAACGGCCAGAGTTGCCTTCTATTGTGGCCTTTAAGTTGGTTAAGTCAGCAACTCGTTCCTCCTCGTCGTTTAAGGGCCGTTGATGGAACAGCCCGCCACCAGTAGCCAACAACGACGCTTTATTGACTAGCAGCTTTTTTTTACCGCACATTTATAATCGAACCATACCTGTAAAAACAGACATCAAAAATTAAAAGCAAAATGTATAGAAGTATTGTTGCTCTTTTAATCATACCCGCTTCCACGTTGCACCCGTTCGAATTGGCGGTCCAAGGGCGTTAAGATGCTCGGCCATCTCTTCCCAAAAAGCGGTCTGGTCACCCTTGAACATCCCTCTAGCGATGTCGGGGACAACTTCCAACTTGTCGACCATTTTTTGGTACTGCATTCTGGTTGTGCGGGCGTCTTTGTTATACCTAAAAGTGTGTGCAGTATTGTATTTGTGTTTGTGTTTCATAATACATATCTTGGCAGTGTGCTTGTGAGTTTGTGTTTCGTTAATTTTTATTTTTCCAACACACAACACAAACGTATGTCATAATACAAATCTTCCGATTTTGACAACTTGTCTTTACAATTTATGTTTAATAATCGGGCCTATAATGTTTACATTTGAAGCAAATTTACTTCGGTGAAATTCTTGAAAATTTTACTTGATCATTTATCAAAAATTGAGTGCAAAGTGTTACTTCAATGGTTCATAAACACATTCCGGGTAATTATTTCGATGTTTTCTTGGTAGATTCTTGGTTATATGCTAAGAAAACAGTGTTTTTTTATATTAACAAATCAACACAACTTGTGTGTTTACTTCTTGAGCGGCTATTGACAACACTAAACATAGAGATTAAAATTAAGCACATTTTTTGTATACATTTTTAGTTATATTATTTTAATGATATTTCTTTGAGATAGAGTAGACATAAGAAATATAGATCTCATTCATTTAGTGTATACATTTGCTTCATTTAGTGTATAGAGTGTATGGTAAATTTAGTTCCAGTTAGTGTATTTGCTTGTTGATATACCTATTTGCATTAAAAAAACTGTAAGATTGTAACTTTTTGGAATATTACATCTGAAAGTATCTGGTAAGTTGATAATTTATTATGTTATGTTTCGAATCAATCATAATAACACACATTTCTCCTTCGATTAAGACATTAAAATGCCGTATAGGTCGTGTGCGGCGGTGTTTTGTGGAAACAACAGTAACACTGCAAAGCAATGGGGCCTCAATATTGTTTTCCATAGTTTTCCTTCCGAACCTGATGTGTATTGGATATGGATACAGTTTTGCGACCGTTATGAAAATTGGACACCGAACAAAAGTGCCGCAATTTGTTCTCAACACTTTCGAAGAGAGGATTATCAATTAGGGAACACGCCGCTCTCAAGCATTCCAAATAATATTCGACGTTTACACTTAAAAGGTATTGGTTTTGTGTTAACACTCATAATTCTTGCAAGCTAGTTTTTGTGATTATCCTTTTCATCATTTTTACAGCTATCCCAACTGTGGTTAATACAAATATTGACCCAGTCAAACAACCAGAAAACACCGAAACATGCTGCAATGTAAACGTTTTAGAGCATGGTTACCAAAACCCACCCAGTAATAATGCCTCACACGAAACATTAAACGAAAACATAAATAATGAAAAGGATGCAAAAATAGCAGCTTTAGAATTAGAGCTCAAGAAATTACAAAACGTTCAAAAAATTAATGAAACATGAACTGAGCACAACCGAAATTTATGAAACAATCTAGAACGTTTGAACACAGAAAACAAGCTTCTGCAAAAGAAAATTTCATGTCTAAAAAAAGGACACGATAAAAAACAAAAAATAAATCTTTTAAATCAACAACCAAAATCTCGGCCAATAAAAATTTGCTCAAAAATACATTGTCAGCAAATCAAATTGATTTAATTTTAAACAGAAAAAAGAGAGTGATTTGGACTAAAGAAGAAATCAGTGCAGCATTAACCTTAACATATTTAAGCACAAGAGCCTATAAGTATCTGTTAAAAGATTTGAAATATCCTCTTCCCTCATTCAGCACTTTGCTGCGTTACGCTAAAAAAATTAATTTAAGTCAGGGTATATTGGAAGACATGATAAGACACCTACTAGTCTTTATCAAATACATGGGAGCCTAGAGATCGTGAATGCGTCCTAAGTTTCGATGAAATGAAAATTTGCAAGATGATGGAGTATGATCAGGCTGCCGATGAAGTTGTAGGGCCATAGGTAGTTATGGCAAGAGGCCTTTTCCATAAATGGAAACAACCCGTTTTCTTGGTGTTTGATAAAAAAATGACAAAAGACATAATAGTTACTTTAATTCAAGAGTTAGCCGAACAAAACATTAGTGTTGTTACTATTTTTAGTGACAACTCGTCATCTAATTTAGGTTGCTGGTGAGAATTGGGGGTGCCTAATCCTATTGAACCGTATTTTAAACATCCAAAAACGGATAAAAATGTATACATTGTACCCGATGTACCCCATTTGCTAAATTTTTTAAGAAATTGGTTCATAGATCATGGATTTTGGTACAGAAGGCTGGTTATTAAGGCGGACCTTCTATTTGATTTAGTGGCAAAACGAGATCAGGCAGAGTTAACGCCGTTATATAAGTTAACAAGAAACCATCTTATAATGACCTCTCATGAAAAGCAGAATGTACGACGAGCGGCTCAAGTTCTTTCGCGTACGACAGCTATATCATTAAGACAATACTATCCTGAAAATGACGAAGCCTCGAAGTTGGCAGATTTTATAGAAGTAGTAGACTTATGGTTCAGCATATCTAATTCGTACACGTCTTTTGCAAAATTAGATTACAAGAAATCATTTACAGGGAATGAAAATCAAAAAAAGGCATAACAGGACATGTTCAATCTCATATCGACAATGACTATTATTGATAAGGCAGGCATGCAGATTTATCAAAAGTCGTTGCTAATGCAAATAACATCACTAAATTTAATATTTGACAAAACAAAAACACGGCATTACATTTTTTTCAACACATAAGATAATGGGTAGTTGAAAATATGTATATATTATTTGAATGGGTAGTTGAAAATATGTGTATATATATATATATATATATATATATATATATATATATATATATATATATATATATATATATATATATATATATATATATATATATATATATATATATATATATATATATATATATATATATATATATATAGTTATGTACACATGCGCTACGCGCTATGATACAGGTGCTAAGTAAGAATACGGTCGCAAGCGAGCCATCGATGTTACTCCACGCGCGGAGTCAGGTTCCAACGGGAACTCCACTGGAAGCAGGTTCCCACGACCAGGTGTGGTGTCGTATGTTCAGACGGACCGAGGCAACATGATCATCATAAACGTGGACGACTACGTGACCGGCAAACCTGGCAGCACTGAAAACACCAGCCTAGCTAAATATATATATATATATATATATATATATATACTTCTCATCATTCTTTATTTTTATTCCAGCTGAATCAAGATGTTTTGGAAAAATTTTTCTCTCAACTGAGGCAACTTGGAGAGGGTATACGACCACCCTACACCTATGAGCTGCTTACATCGAATAAGAACAATCGTACTGGGAAAAACACCAAGTATTATAAAGGACCAAACCCATTTACCTCGTCCTCATCTGGCACACGATGACTCTGTATCCATAGAGCAACGTATTGCAGAGGAAAACGAAAATGACGGATATCGAGACGAGAGAAATGACGACTACGTGTTAGCTGAACTATACTCCTCTGGTGATATCATGCCTACTCTCAATGAACCGGAAGGAGATGCAGAAGATTTTCTATCAAGTGATGGTAGTTCATTAAGTAGCACGATGATCGAATTACCAGAACAGGACAGCGATGGTCTTGAATATGTGATGGGATACATAGCATCTAGACACGTAGATAAGTTTCCGTTACTAGATTTGGGTAAGCAAAGCTTGCACTTTACTACAGATCATAGCTATAGCTTCCCGCCATCATTCTTGCGCCATTTGTCTATAGGTGGATTGTTTTCCCATCAGAATCGTTTTTAAAGCAAGGATTTAAAATGAAAAAAAATCCAGAAACTACATCCTGATGGCAAATTAACCAAAACAAAAGGTATCGTTTAAAAATTGACAAATCGTATCGTAAAAAAATGCCTGAAATACCCTTACCAATAATAAGAAGCTTTGCAAAGCAACGTATTTGCATAAGAATAAAATATGAAAACATAAAAATAGCTAACGAAAAAAACCAACAATCTCAAAGAGGCATAGCAGGACGTTCAAAATCGGCAAACAAATGAAGAAAAACAGTAACTTACCAATTTGTTACACATTTTTCAAATTAAAGTTAAAGTTTTTGTTAAATTCTTATACTTTACATGTTTAAAGTAATGTAGTTACCATTTATTAGAGCATCGATATATTATAATTTTTTTTTTGTACGAATTATATTACGAATATACAACTCATTTCAGGAATGATTCCATATCAATCAATCATCAAATGAACCCTCTATATATCACAAACTCTCTGGTAGAATATCACAAGAGAACGCATTTGATTAATGAAAAAAATTAATTGATAACCGAGAAAATATATTATTGGTTGACATCTAAGATAAGTTCATCAAAGAAATATCATCTATTATTTACTCAGAGTTTCTGATGCTATGCAGATATCGATTGAAAGCTAATTATGTATGATTCTCGTTTCTAAAATGACGGATGAAGATCTACGAAATTTTAATAGTATCCTGGCTTTAACTCTAGACTAATCGAACAACACACCCTCGCACCCCTTGTACAATACTTCAGATATGGTTTGCGTTCTGAAAACGTCTGTTGCTGACGGTCGTGAGTCCTTTCCTACAGGAGGCATTTTCGCGATGCATGGGGTTGTATAATAGATTCTTGTGTTTCACTCCTCGGGTGTCAGTTATAAAATCATTATCGTATTCTGCACATGTGGGTACACTGGTGGACATAAAAATAGGATCTTTTTTCTGTGACCGAAAGACATAGTTCTTGTCAGAAATATTTGGTAGCCCTGAAAAGGACTGTCTAAGTGGTTGTTGGGAGGTGGTGTTGCGGTGTTCCACAGAGCGAAAACACATTCTAACGGTCAATGTGGTGACCGTTATTCACTATCACTTCCTCACAGCGTTTGGCCATATCGCCGATGAGGTTACGGCATTCGCTTCTGGGTATGCGTTCCCACATAGCCTCGCAGCGTGTCCATAGATCATCGGCTGAACGTGCAGACTGGTTCTTAAGCTGATGCTTGAGAGTTGACCACAGATTTTCAATCGGGTTTAGGTCAGGACTCAACGCAGGCCACGGTTGAACTTGCACATCCTGGTTTGCCAAATAACATTTAACTGTTCGCGATGTGTGCTTAGAGTTGTTATCATGCTGAAAGATGTAATGCTCTTCGTCTCCGAATTTTTGTCGGGCGTATGGCAACATCTTACGACTAAGTATTTTTCTATACCCTTCCGAGTTCAGTGTCCCTTTGATACGGAACAAAGGACCCGCGCCGTGCCAGGAGAAGCAACCCCACACCATTACGTGGCCGCCTCCGTGCTTTAGGGTTTTTATAGTATTTTTTGGATGATACGCCTGTTTAGGAAGGCGCCAGACGTATTTAGTGCCGTCTGAACCATCCAGATTGATTCTGGACTCATCCGAAAAAATGATTTTGCTCCACCAAAAGATGGATGCAGCTAAATGTTCTTCGGCAAACCGAATGCGCGCTTCTACGTGGTGCGGCAGCAGCTTACGAACCTTCCGCGGTCTCCGGGCACAGAACCCAGCGGCGTGTAAACGGCGAGACACCGTTTTCGCCGAAACTTGCAAATCAAGCTCCTGCTTGATACGAGCGCAAGTTTTGAAAGGATCCGCCCTGATCATCTCAACCATCTGCGCGTCAACGTCGGCCGTTGTTTTTCGCGGACGACCTGTCGATTTACCCGTAGCCTCGCTACGAATGGCGTTGTCCACAAACGTCCGCGAACGGCCGAACGCCTCGCAGATTGTCTTGATCGGCACGTTCTCACGATATAGCCCCTGAATGTGTTTTCGCTCCTCTGGTGTGCAGTGCTTTCCGCGACCCATGATGATTTTGTGGAATTTTTAAATAGCAACCTTTCACCTTGACCACTGATGGAAGAATGAAGCGCAACACGGTTTGGCTCTCCTCTCCTGGCACTCAAAACTCAGATAAGTAGAAACTCACCACAAATGCGAGTATAAAAGGCAAACAAACAGCGATTGCAAATTCAGTACGCCTCCAACTGTTGGCGATGACACACCTAGTGAACGCAAAAAAAAACACACAAATTTTTTTTTCCTATTTTTATGTCCACCAGTGTACCTACTTATCACTCTTCGCACATCGGTTCACGATCGGGATCAACAGAACATGGTACATATCGATCTTTACTACGTGCTTCACGTAACAAGCCGCTTCTTTCATATTCAGTGTGATAATCGCCAGAAGACAGTTCACGCAATAGGCAGCCACCTCGAGTCCCATGAAGCTCGTGGACAATATGGCCACCTTCTTGACTAACGCGAGTTGCTCATTGACCTGCTTGGCATCGGCCGCCGTACGCAGTACGCAAACGTTGCACAAGTAGGCACCCTCAATCGTAAGTCGGCCAGGATTCGAATCAGTCGAAATGTACGCCTAATAGTACCAGATCTGATAGCCAATGTCCCAATGGCACCGTCCAGCTTCGTTACTGCAGTGCCCAGCATGATTTCGATGTCGTTATGTATCGTCGTAGAACTGTTGCGTAAGCAGCAGGACATTTTCAAGATTTAGGTCTATCATTTTGCTCACCTTCACCCGGCCGTAAGTTAGAGAATTTCCCTTCTTTATCATCACTATCCACCCGTGTGTGATAAGGTTTAAACCCGCAGATAGAAAAAGCAAGCAAAACAGGACAGCATAGTTTGCTTATGGTTCCTGTAATAACAAAGATGAAGGAAAGTATAATGATCTAATGATTATTTCTTTGAACAAAATAGTTCAAATAAGATACTTCGACTGATATTGTGCCTGTAGCTTGAGCAGCATCATCACTGTGTGTGTAGATTCTGTTGGTAAACAAAAATCGACGGCAGTTGTCAAACTGATTTCCAAAATGGCAACATGCCTAACGCTAAGAAGACTTCTTCTTCTTCTTTGGCTCAACAACCGATGTCGGTCAAGGCCTGCCTGTAACCACTTGTGGGCTTGGCTTTCAGTGACTAATTGATTCCCCCCCATAGCAGGATAGTCAGTCCTAAGTATGGCGTTGCGGTCTATTTGGGGATTGAACCCATGACGGGTATGTTGTTAAGTCGTACGAGTTGACGACTGTACTACGAGACCGGCTAGGAAGACACCTCCTCTATATTCCTTCTTGGTCCCGCTGTGCAAAGCGACGGAAGAAATCATGGCGTTCGGAGAATTTTCTCATGCCTTCCTTTTCTCTCCAACGGCAAATTTGTCAAGCAGCTCGTCGAGCTACCCATCCCTGGCTCCGCCTCATAAGCCTCGCCTGAGCGCGCTGTCGAAGGTTTGGATGTGTTGGTGCGTCAGACGGCCAATCGCTGTCAGCCGTCGTTCGTGCTTTTTCCCTCCATAGCGCTATCTCTTTCTCGCGTGTGGACAATGCTCATGAGTTGCTGTGGGGCTTGAAAAAGCCGTTAACAAACATTGCGGCGATGAAGTTTCATTTTCACAAATCAAACCAAAAAAGCGCAATGAGTTCAAACGCTGCAATGTAAAACTGACTAAGGAATAGCTAGCTGACGCTGGAGGTTTTGCTGTGCAACGCGCAGAACCCTATTTCGCATAACCACGTTCATCCCTGCGCTGATTTTCATCAACTTTCCTTTCCACCGGCATCTAGAACGCAAGCTGATTATGAAACCGGCACACTGGAAAGTTCATTGGCAATCCCTGGGGCCTGTCATCGAACTAAATGTGCTAAGCATTAAGCATAACTGTAAGGTACGACCGCAGAATCCGATATCGGTCTATAGACAAGGTAAATAGGCCTTTCTTGAACGCGGTAAACTGCTTCCGCAAAGAGTGCGTTTGCGAGAAGAATAGAAATGAGAGCGACAAAACGAGAGAGTGTGAGAGATAGAAAGAGAGAGAGAGAGTGGAGGAAAGGTCAGTAGCAAAAAGGAAGTCGAACAATACGGAAGCAAATAAAACTAATTTTTTATGCGATCTTATCAAAAGTGCATGTGAAAAAGGTTTTGCCAAAAGATTTACTTTCCGAATCGTAGCGCTACTCAACAATAAAAAATTAGTTTGTTACCACAATACTAAAAGTGATCGTGAATCTCTACCTGCATCGAGTGCTTGTTCTGCCAGATGATGGAACGCAAAACGGAGCACGACGAAGAGGCTGGACCGTCACGGGAATCGAAGCCGACGACGCAGCGTATTCCCGAAAGTAAGAACGAGACCGGCGACGTTGTGGATGCCGTATTGGCCGTTGCAGCGTGAGTGGAGATGATCGAGAAAGGAGAATCGGCGCAGCAGACGCACACCACTAAGCAGACACGTGGTGCGCAGCAATTGAAGCTAAACGGTGAGAAAAGAAGTAAAACGAAATCGAGCAAGGAGAAAAGCATCAATGCGCTTGTAGCCAAATACGACGCAGAGATGCGAGAGAAAGATAACGAGATTGAGAATTTGCGTTTGAAGGTTTCCAAATTGAAACGCAATCAACGTCCTCCCGTTGATAACCCTTGCGTGACAAGTCGTAGTGCAACAAAGGAGATGGATGAGGATGAGCGCAGCACGGCGAGTGAGGATTTATCTAGCGGTGATCGTGAGCTCGATGAAAGTGATGTGGAAACGGAGGTTGAAGAAAAACCCCTTACGCGTCGTCAAGAGTTGGCATGTAAACGTTTATCGATGCCATTACCCCCGTTTAGTGGTGCCCCCGAGGATTGGCCGGCGTTTATCAGCTGTTTTGAGGACACGACAAAAGCATGGGGCTTTTCTAACCTCGAAAACTTACAACGATTGAGACAAAGCCTAAGTGGAGATGCATTGGAAGCGGTAAATGGAACGTTGATGCTCGCGGATGCTGTTCCGGACATGATAAAGGAGCTGCGAAATTTATTTGGGAAACCTCGTCGTATCCTGAAGGCGCTGTTACGCAAGGTTCGAGCTGTACCTGCTCCGGATGCTGATCGACTGGAGACGTTTATAACGTTCGGACTCGCAGTGAAACAATTGGTCGGACACATCGTGGGTGCGAAGCTGACGGAGCATTTAAGCAATCCTTTGCTCGTCGAAGAGCTGGAGGAGAAGCTGCCTCCAGGATACCAGTTGGATTGGGTAAGATATAAACGACATAGGGGTGGAAAATCTCTACAAGTGTTTTCAAGCTACCTGACTGTCCTTACGGAGGATATCACGGAAGTGAAGGATTTCGGAAGCTACAAGACCAACAGATGAAATTTCCGTTCTGGGACCCGTGCAAACCTAAATCATCATGCGATCGAAAACAGGGACGTCAAAAAGTGCTACGTTTGCAACAGCATTTCGCACAAGGTGAGAGACTGTAACGAATTTAAGAATCTTTCAGTACTAAGCCGGCTGGACTACGTAAGGAAAAATTCGTTGTGCGAGAACTGTCTGAACAATCACGGAAGAGCTGTGTGTCGGTTTAGGCGTGCATGCGGGTTTGAGGGATGCAACGATCACCACCATCCTTTGCTGCATCAGACGTCTACCCTAGTGGAAGCTGCGTGCAACGCACATCGTGGAAAATATCCTTCCACGGTTTTTCGAACGATGCCAGTTACGTTATCGGCGGGTGATCGTACTTATGATACGGTGGCCTTTCTGGACGAAGGGGCTTCGGGAACATTTGTTGAGGATGAAGTTGCTGATGCGCTTGGCATTCAAGGCGTGAATGAGCCGCTAGTGGTGAGCTGGAGTGCAGACGTCGAACGACGGGAAGATAAGTCAAGGAAAATCGATGTCGTTTTATCCACAAGAGGATCATCAGAGAGCTTTCTACTAAAGGGAACGAACCGTGGAAAAGCTTGTGCTTCCTTCTCAAAGAGAGTCCTATCGTTATCTACAGCAGCAATACCCACACCTGAAAGGTGTGCCAATTGAAGAGGCGGCAAATGAGCCCGTGAGGATACTGCTTGGACTGGACAACCTGCATTTATTTGCCCCGATGGAGTCGAAAATTGGCAAGCCAGGAGAGCCAATCGCCGTGAAAAGCAAGATCGGTTGGTCAATTTATGGCCCGAAGAGTACGGTAAGCAATATACCAAATGAACGCATTAATTACCATACTATCGTTCCAGTTACCAACGAAGAGCTGTATGACGTTTTAAGAATGCAATACTCTTTAGAGAATTCTGACGTTCTTGAAGCCAAGCTGCCAGTAGCCAAAGAAGATCGCAGAGCGAACGATATCTTGCAAGCGACCACGGTGCGTATAGGTGACAGATTTGAGACGGGACTCCTGTGGAAATCAGATGAACGAAAGTTTCCTGACAGTTTCCAAATGGCAAAAGGGCGTTTAGATGGTTTGAAACGAAAAATGGCGAAGGACAAGGAATTGGAAGAAGCCATACATAAGATGATAGAAGAGTATGAATTAAAGAATTATGCTCATAAGGTGACTAAAAAAGAGTTAGATGAAACGGACCCTGCTTCTGTATGGTATCTCCCACTTATTGTGGTAAAAAACCCAAACAAACCAGGAAAACTCAGATTAGTTTGGGATGCAGCTGCAACCGTTAGAGGTGTGTCTTTGAACACGGAATTGCTAAAGGGTCCTGATATGCTTTGCTCGCTGCCATCGGTTATATGTCCCTTCAGAGAAGGTCCAATTGGATTTGGTGGAGATATCAAAGAGATGTACCACCAAATTGCAATTAGAAAGGAAGATAAACAAGCTCAAAGATTCTTGTTCCCTGACCCAGAAAATGAGAAACCAATAACATACGTTATGGATGTTGCCACCTTCGGATCAACATGCTCGCCATGTTCGGCACAGTTTGTAAAAAATAAGAATGCCAACGAGTATAGTGAGACATATCCTGAAGCTTGCGATGCAATAAAGAACCGACACTACGTTGATGACTATTATGATAGTGCGGATTCAATAGAACAAGCAGTACGATTGGCAAAGCAAGTAACATATGTACACTCAAATGGTGGTTTCCATATACGAAATTGGGTCACTAATGGAAAAGGATTTAGCGAGGAAATGGGAGAACAAAATCCTGCGCTATCAATCCAATTTAAAGAGGAATGTTCAGAGCGTATTACGAAAGTTGATCGAGTTCTGGGCATAATGTGGAATGTAAAGGATGACACATTTCAATTCGCACCACCTTCTAAAGCTTATGAAAATGATCACCCTTCGAAGAGAATAGTTGTCAGTTGCGTGATGTCGCTGTTTGATCCAATGGGATACCTGACACCATTCACAGTGTTAGGAAAAATGCTCGTTCAAGAGTTATGGAGAACTGGATGCGATTGGGATGAACCCATCGACTATTCGACGCTAAAAAATTGGGAAAAGTTGGAGAAAAATCGAAGCGATTAAAATCCCGCGAGCATATTTTGGTGGGTTTTCTACAAAACAGATCAAAGAGCTTCAATTGCATGTGTTTGTGGATGCTAGTCAATCTGCATATGGGTGTGTAGCGTACTTCAGAGCCGTGTTCTTTGATAGCATCCAGTGTGCTTTGGTGATGAGCAAATCAAAGGTAGCACCTATCAAAGAACGTACGATTCCACAGTTGGAGCTATGCGCAGCAGTTCTAGGCGCAAGGTTAGTGAACACAGTGAAGAAAATGCATAGATTGGCAATTATGAAGCAATTTCTCTGGTGCGATTCTCGTACCGTATTATCGTGGATACGATCCGACCAACATCGATACAAACCATTTGTTGCTTTCCGGATTGGTGAAATCTTGGAAACGTCGAGTGTGATGGATTGGCGCTGGATTCCTTCGAATGAAAATGTAGCAGATAAACTGACGAAACGTTGTAAAAAATGGTGTTTCGATCCGGAAGCAGTTTGGCTCAAAGGACCTGCATTTTTATACAAAAATGAATTAGAATGGCCAAATCAACCAAGTATTGGCGCAAACACTGAAGAAGGATTACGCGCAAATCACCTGTACCATGAGGTAGATCTCCAGAAACCCCTCATTGATGTGACACGTATATCGAAATGGACTATACTAATTCGCACTATGGCTTGTGTGATTAGATTTATATCCAATTGTAAACGTAGACGAGATGGGAAAGAGCTAGAAAAATTTAAAGCGATCAAACTACAACGGAAGAAAATAATCACGGCAAATTGGAAAAAAGTAAACGTTCCGTTAACTAAAGAAGAGCATTGTAAAGCAGAGTGTATTCTCTTAAAAATGGCTCAGGCGGAATGTTTCGGAGATGAACTAAAGGTATTGAGACATAACATGAATTTGTCAGCAGAAGAGTGGATTCCTCTTGAGAAGTCGAGCATGTTATATCGCCTAACACCATTGATCGACGGCGATGGAATTATTCGCATGGAAGGGCGCACCATTAATGAAGAAGTACTTCCTTTCGATTTAAGATTTCCAATCATTCTGCACAGGCACCACTCCATCACCGGAAAAATCATTCAGTGGTACCATGAAAAGCATGGACATGCTTTTCGAGAGGCAGTGAAAAACGATCTTAAGCAACGTTACTTCATTATAAATATGAATGCAGCAGTGAGAAAAACCGTAAGCGGTTGCGTTTGGTGTAAAGTCAAGCGAAGTCGGCCGGCAGTTCACAGAATGGCACCATTAACTCCTGAAAGGATCAGCAACACGCAACGCCCATTCAGTTGTGTCGGAATCGATTATTTCGGCCCAATCGAGGTGACGGTAGGTCGCAGTCGTCAAAAAAGGTGGATTGTCCTCTTCACATGTCTCGTAGTACGTGCGGTGCACTTAGAAGTAGCCTACGATTTGAGTACATCGTCATGTTTAATGGCTATTAGAAGATTTATCTGCCGTCGAGGCCCTCCTTCAGAATTTATTTCAGACAATGGGACGAATTTGAAGGCAGCCAGTAAGGAACTAGTGGAACGGATGCAGGCGGTCGACGAAGAATGCGCCAACGAGCTGACTAACGCGCGAACTTCTTGGCGATTCATTCCACCCGGTACACCGCATATGGGCGGCTCATGGGAGAGAATGGTGCGGACTGTTAAAGCTGCTTTAGAGGTTCTACAAGAAGGAAAGCGATTGACAGATGAAGTCCTTCTTACGTCGATCACGGAAGCTGAAGACTTGGTAAACTCGCGACCTTTAACGTATGTGGCGGATGAATCGTCGGACGCGCTAAGTCCGAACAATTTTTTAAGGGGAGTATCTCCAAATGAACCACATTTGGTCTCAGCAAGCCCTAATAATGCAGAAGCGCTTCGCGATAAGTATAAGCTATCACAATTATACGTGGAACAGTTGTGGCAGAGGTGGATATATGAATATTTGCCAGGCATAAATAATAGATCGAAATGGTTCGCCGAGTCCAACCCTTTAAAGAAAGCAGATATAGTGTTCATAGCAGAAGGAAAAAACAGAAAACAATGGATACGAGGAGTTATAGAGGAGGTTATACTTTCTAAAGATGATAGGTGCCGTCAAGCATTAGTAAGAACTGCAAGTGGAATATTTAAAAGAGGGACGTGTAATTTAGCGGTCGTTGATATAAAGTAACACTGGCCTGTGATACTAGACCAGGATTACGGGTGGGGGTGTAAGGTACGACCGCAGAATCCGATATCGGTCTATAGACAAGGTAAATAGGCCTTTCTTGAACGCGGTAAACTGCTTCCGCAAAGAGTGCGTTTGCGAGAAGAATAGAAATGAGAGCGACAAAACGAGAGAGTGTGAGAGATAGAAAGAGAGAGAGTGGAGGAAAGGTCAGTACCCAAATAACCAAATCGTCCTTAACCCACTGTAAAACCACTTCAAACCCACGTGGGTTTGTGGTGGTCGATTCAGTCGTTAATCCACCAAATTTTAGAACAATCGGAGCTGCCAGTTCCGATCCGATGTATTTATCTTGCCCACCCTTAACCCACCTTTTCCAAAAATGCTTTGAGGAAAAGTTTGGTCAAGGGTTGGCTAAGTTCAATATGCTGAACAGGATTTTAACTCTTCGATTGATTACATTCATTCACTTACATCACTGCACTTCAACTTTAGCAATATTATTAGTCTATAAACTATGCACTGACCAGCGAAATGGAAGAGTTCGATCGCAAGTAAACAAACACACATATACACATATTACACATGAATGTTTTACAACAAACCAACTTAAACACACACGTTTAATTGCTTCCTTTGCACAATTAAGCAAACATTTTACATTTTATAACAGGTGAAACATGTTGAGCAAATAAATTGCCCATGCATAAAAAACTGTCTTCAACAACATTGAAGTGGCTGCTTCTGTGGCCGTGTGGATTAACCCACCAAACTGACAGTTTTTTGGCTTTGTTTGATGGAACTGGATTTTTAGTACGAGAAATTGGTGGCGTTTTCGGTATCTTGGTTATATGGGTAGCAAAAAGGAAGTCGAACAATACGGAAGCAAATAAAACTAATTTTTTATGCGATCTTATCAAAAGTGCATGTAAAAAAGGGTTTTGCCAAAAGATTTACTTTCCGAATCGTAGCGCTACTCAACAATAACTTTGTTAAGCTACGGCTAGATGATAGCTACTTGTATGCGGCTACAAAAGACAGCTACCGATTTCCTTTGTTCTAGAACTGTCAGCTCGTCGTCGCTCGTAACCCGATGTATGCGGGTTATACGGACGTCACACGAAGCGTAAACTCTGGCGTAAACTGGATTTCAGCCATGCAACCCTGAAATCTTTTGACAGGAAGTTTACGCTCTCCCATACAAATCAAGCATAAACTTTTAGAGTTTACGCCTCGTGTGACGTCCGTATTATACGGATTGATAGGATTGTATTACGTTACGTAACAGAATGTGAACCCCCCCTCTCCCCTATGTAACAAACCGTAACGCTACAGGGAACCTCCTCCCCCCCTTTGAGCGTTACGTAATTTATGGACGCCCCCTATTGTGTTTGGAAATTTTTTGGAAGTTTTCAGGCGGACATTTTCGAATAGCAGTCAACCACGCCAGCACTTAACAATGGAAGGAGCTAAAACCGCCCAAAAATCGAATAAAAATGTAAGTTACACCTTTTCTCATAGAATGACACTCTAAATTATTGGTTGTTTTATTATTTTAGCCTATTCAAGATGAGGAAAAAGTCATTGAATTGATCAATTTGGTGAAAACTTATCCGTGCATCTGGTTAGATACTGATCGCCAGTATAAAAATAACGAAATAAGGCATCAAGCCTGGCAACATATAGCATCCGTGCTGAAAGAGGATCCACAGTGCGTTCATGCTAAATGGAGGAATTTAATGAATTCCTACCGGCGGACAAAAAAGGAGATCGCTTTTTGTCAGACAACAGGTTCCGGTGAGTAAATTTTGCTATTTTATTACTTCATATTTGTTAAGATCGTTTCTATTGTATAAATATTCAGGTTCCAGCGAGCTATTGAAGGAGGTTTGGTACGCCTACGAGCATATGTCGTTTCTACATGAAACGACAGCTCCACGTCGTACAATCAATACTGTAAGTAGACAGTGTTTATGTATCGTTTTGTGGAGGAATAAATTAATATAGCTGTGGCGTACCTCGCACGCAAGCTGCACCACACTATAGTTGCGCTAATACACCACACCTGCGTTACACCACACTTGCGTTACACCGCATGCAAGCAATCGGCTTAATAGAGATGTTGACGCTTCAAGTCATGCTATAGGAGCTGCATTAAATCAGTTGACTGACAAGGGTATCGAACCTCTCGCTTTCTTTTCTAAAAAATTGTCACCTGCACTTAAAAAAGCCAGCACTTATGATCGCGAACTTTATGCTATATACGAATCGATAAAGCATTTTAAAGACCTTTTGGAAGCACGTGAATTTATCGTGTACACGGATCACAAACCGTTAACCACTGTATTCGATCAAAAACTCGAAAGCGCCAATCCCACGCAACAAAGAAGACTGCTTTTCATCAGCGAGTACACCACCGATATACACGAGGCCGGCAAACACAACCTAGTAGCAGATATGTTAAGTCGTATAGATAGCATAAACACGCTCATCGATTATAACCAATTAGCAGATGCACAACAAACCGATAGCGAACTACAGCATTTTTTAAACAACCCACCGAAAACATCATCATTGATGTTAAAATCACTGGCTATACCGAACTCTACCAAATCTATTTTCTGCGATATTTCCACTCGATACATCCGACCTTTCGTTTCCAAAGCGCACAGAAAACTGATCATCTCCAAACTGCACAGCTTATCGCATCCTGGTATTAGAGGAACAACACACCTGGTATCGCAACGCTTTGTATGGCCATCAGTTAGAAAGGAATGCAAAGCGTTCGTAGAGACGTGTATCGAGTGCCAAAAAAACAAAATAATACGGCATAACAAGACACCTACAGCCGCTATAGCCACACCGAACGCACGCTTCACACACGTACACATAGATTTAATCGGACCACTACCACCATCAGAAGGAAACGCGTACTGCTTGACGATGATCGACAAATTTACGCGATGGCCTGAAGTAATACCGATCCCCAACATCACCGCCGAAACTGTTGCACGTTCCTTTATTACAGGATGAATTTCGATATATGGTGTTCCCTCTAAAATAACCACCGATCTCGGAAGGCAGTTTGAATCGGAAATGTTTCGTTCATTGTCCGCAACGCTCGGAATCGACCACCTTCGAACAACACCTTACCACCCCCTATCAAACGGCCAGATCGAAAGGATGCATCGACAGCTAAAAACCGCTATCCTTTGCCACAAAAACGTTCGTTGGACGGAAGCACTCCCAATAGTGTTGCTTGGTATGCGCTCCACCATAAAAGAAGACATCGGTGCAACCAGTGCAGAACTCATCTATGGTACAACACTTCGATTACCTGGTGAATTTTTTGACGAACCATCGAATTCACCTAACATCACGCCTGACTACATAGCAAATCTAAAAAATATAATGTCATCGTTGAAGCCGTCCCCCACATCGAACCACAACACGAAAGAAAAAGTATATGTACAAAAACAACTAAATTGCTGTTCCCATGTTTTTGTCCGCATCGACGCCGTGAAACCCACTTTAACTCCTCCTTATGATGGTCCATTTAAAATATTAAAACGTAACAATAAATCTTTCGTTTTAGATATCAGAGGCAGGAAAAGTGAAATTTCCATCGATCGTTTGAAGGCCGCATTCATGATGAATGATGAGTCTCCGATCCAAAGCACCACCCCCGTTGATGAGGAAAACAATCTGCTCGCCAAAACGACCGACCCACTTGCGACTCGAACTGCCGTCCATCAGACGAGATATGGTAGGAAAATTTATCTTCCAGATAAATTTTAAATAAAGGGGGAAGTGATGTGGCGTACCTCGCACGCAAGCTGCACCACACTATAGTTGCGCTAATACACCACACCTGCGTTACACCACACTTGCGTTACACCGCATGCAAGCAATCGGCTTAATTCGGTAATCATACCGAACCGGATAGTTGCACTACCGTGCATCGGAAATAGAATAAAAATGCTCTCTTTTCACCCATATAACCAAATCGGTCTTAACCCACTGTAAAGCCACTTCAAACCCACGTGGATTAGTGGTGGTCGATTCAGTCGTTAACCCACCAAATTTTAGAACAATCGGAGCTGTCAGTTCCGATCATATGTATTGACCTAGCACGCGCTTGGCCCACCTTTTCCAAACATGTTGACGAGGAAAATGTGGATCAAGAGCGGGCTAGGGTAAATATGCTTAACAGGATTTTAACACATCGATTGCTTTAACTCATTCACTTACATCACAGCATAACTTCGTCAACATTTTAAATCTAAAAACTGTGCACTGACCAGCGAAATGGATGAGTCCATTTGCATGTAAACAAACACACACAAATATGTTTTACAATAAACAAACTTAAACAACGTTTCATTGCTTCCTTTGCATAATTAAACATATTTTGGGATGGAAAATGTTTAGCAAATGAATTACTCATGTATAAAAACTTACTTTCACAACACTGAAGTGGCCGCTTCTGCGGCCATATGGTTTAACCCACCAAACTGACAGTGCTTTGGCTTTGTTTCATGCAACTGGATTTTTAGTACAGGAAATTGGTGGCGTTTTCGGTATAATGGTTATTTGGGCATTTTGACCGCTAAGCAAACCAGACGTGAGTAAAATCATTCCGCACATCCGAAGTAGCTAATAGTTGACACGCATAACCCTATATAGCGTTTCTGTTCTCATGTCAGGAAAATCTTGAAGGAATTTCTCGGGAACCTGTTGTTATCTCGACCGCTCCTGCAACCGCCGCTTCATGCAGTTCAACTGCCTCAACAACAGCCACGACAACTGCCACAACATCCTCCACTGGCTCCTCTAGTGGCATGCTAGAGGGTCGCACAGCGTCCAAAGGACGCAAAAGAAAATTTAGTGAAACGACTCGATCAAGTCAGATTAGCGAATGCTTGACAGCCATTCAAAGCATTGCTAATACTGCTACTGCTGCTGCACCTTGCACAAAAGCCAGGGCTCTGGGCAACTTTGTAGAGGCACAAGTTGCCACCTTCGAAGATAAACATCCAGAGTTCTGTGCTAAACTGATCAGGTCCATAACGACGGTCATGAATGATCAAATTGATCAATTTTATGCGGACCAACATGCCTCCTCGATGCATGATCATGCATATCTGTAGGATTAAAATTTAAGTGTTAACATAGTTTAAGTGTTTGTTGGAATTTAAGAATTTTATGAATAAGTGAATAATGTATTGTTATGTATTATGTATGTAGGATGGGTGACGAATGAACCACCCTGTGGTTCGTGATGACAGCTCGGATGAGAGCAGCGTGACTCGATTAACCGGGGAAACGGTGAACGGACAGCGGATGCGGACAGTCGCACACGGAGATTGAAGTGAAACACACGTGAAGAACTAAAACGATTTTGTTAATTTGAATTGAATAAAGCACTCTTTTCTCTTTTATCCTACATGGGGGCTCAACCGGGATATTAGAAAAGAGTTGCGTGAAATGTACAGTGCGTAAAAGACGTGCGCCTGTATGTGAAGACGCGCAAAGAAGTGTACAGTGCGTAGAAGATGTGCGCCTGTATGTGAAGACGTACAGAAAAGTATACAGTGCGTGTAAGACGTGCGCCTGTATGTGTTAAGACGTACAAAGCATTACGCAGCGCGTGTAAGACGTGCGCCTGTGTGTGTTAAAGAGGATGAAGTTAAGTACAGTGCGTGTAAGATGTGCGCCTGTATGCGCTAAGACGTACAAAGCATTACGCAGCCCGTGTGCAACGTGCGCTCGTGTGTGTTAGAGAGGGAAAGAAGCGCAGTGCGTGTAAGTCGTCCGCCTGTGTGTGTTAAAGAGGATAAAGTTGAGTACAGTGCGTGTAAGAGGTACGCCGATACGCAAAAAACGACGCGAGTTGCACAAAGGACAACAGAAGTGTGACTTTTGTGTTAGTGTGACGATTAAAGACGAAAAGCATCGCGTAGTGCGTGTAAAACGTGCGTTTAGAGAACGCAATCAACGAGAAAGAGTTGAGTGTGTGTGAAAGTGTGCGTCACTAGTGGAAAGAGGTAGACGTATATACTGCGTGTGGGGCACGCGCGTGTGTTGGTGAAGGCGTTAGGAACTGTCGATAACTGCTGAATTCTCGTGAAATTCGCATAATGGACAACGAAGCGCAGATCCTCGTGTTTCTAAACGATTTAACTCGTCCGGGTTTAGTTAGGAGGTGCGCCGCTAGAAAACTAGCTACCTCGGGTACAAAAGAAGAGTTGGCCAGGCGACTAGTCGAAGAAGGAAACGTGGAAATAATGGATGAAACCATGAATACGGACAATTTTGCAGACGCAGAAATGCGTAGCAGTACAAACGATGAAGCGGTCTTGCCAGAACACTCGGATTTGGTGCGCACGCCGTATTCGTTTCGTGATGTTGAAGACGGTTTAGAAACGTACGGGAATGATCTATCCCAAGACTTTAGTGTGTGGCTAAACGAATTTGAAGATATTTCAAAGATGGCACGTTGGACGCAAGATCAGATGCTGGTAATGATGCGCAAAAAGTTAGTTGGTGTGGCGAAAAGTTTTGTGATGATCAAACGCGAAACCAATTCGTATACCGCGTTGCGTGCAGCTTTACTAGAAGAGTTCGGTACGGTAGTTCGTGCGAATGACGTACACCGTAAGCTGGCAACGCGTAAGAAGAAGAAAGATGAATCCGTATTGGAATTTATCTATGCAATGCAACGCATTGCGCAAGGCATCGATTTAGATGAAGTCAGTTTAGTGGAATATATCGTCGATGGTGTTACAATGGACACTCGAAGTCGAGCAAGTTTATACGAAGCTGTGACAATAAAAGATTTGAAATCAAAGCTACTGTTCTGGGAACGTGCGCAAAAGAAAGATGAGCCAACAGAAAAGAAGAAAGAACAAGTGCGACGCGTGGTGGAAAAAGTAGAAGAAAACTCAAAACGACGTTGCTACAATTGCACAATGGGCATTTGCCGGGATGAAATTCAAAAAATCAACTTTTTAATAGCGCAATTCCAAATAATAGGTTTTAATACTAAGGGTTAAACTAAGAAAAATATCAAATATGAGCTCTTTATCTTTTCTGGTTCTCTAGAAAAGACCTCTCAAAGTCGAGACTTGTTAAAAAAAACGCAGAAAAATCGTCACTTTTTTGGTAAACTTTGAATCTTTGTAACATTTTCAAATATGAACCGATTTTGATAAATTTAGCCATTTTACGAAGGATATTTAGTCAGCTTTATAAATACATAAAAACTTTTGAGTTAAGTATATTTTATCCAAAAATATACGATAATAACTAAAGAAATATCCTGAAATTTTTCATCATTTTAAATTTAGACTTGATGCCATTATGAAAGTGGCGTAGAGTGGCGTTGTCTCATATATGTCACATTATAGTGTAATATATATACTATCAATCTGTGAAGAAATATTCTGCGAAAGTTTGCGAACGCGAATTTTATTGCAGTTTTTCCACATCAACTTTTTCTAAAAACAGACACATGCGTAACTAGGTGGCTCCATAGATGCCTAGTGTAGCGTATTTCGTGTATTCTACAAAAATATATTCTACGTGCTTTTGATCAACTTTCATTTCTATTACGAAGCTGTGTATCTTAGTTTCAGCTCATGTGCTTATCTTATATGTAAATTTCTATTCTAACCTAACTTTATTATTAAATATAATGAAGCAAATCAGAACCAAATACCTTTTGGTCCTACCCCAGATTATAGACGGATGTAAGGAAAGTAATTCTAAAATCATACGCATAACAGAAAAACGTTTTAAATGCACCAGCATCTATTGGCGTTTTGGGAGAAGAAACTCCCAAAAGTCATGACAAACTAAATATAAGAATAGAGGGGAGTATGTTACAAATAATATTTTGCAAGAAAGAAAATGCATCCAGAAGGACATTTTGTATAATGAGCTGTATTCCTCTGATTCGTTAACCAGTTCAATATTAGTAGCTACACGCACTAAAACAAAGACGGAGTTTAACTTTATAAATGAAGTAAATACTTTGTTGGTAGCTATCGTTGAATTCTGATTTTTTTAGATAGTTGTAAAACCAAGAACATCAGATTTTTAATTTTTAAGCCCCTTCCGAAGGCAGTTCAGGACTGGTAAAAGTATTGGATGAATATTGTGTGATATCAATGCCCAGGGAAATGTGTAATTCCTATTTTTGTTAAATAACATTTAAATGACAGATTTAAAATTTTAACCTTCAAAGACAAACAATATGTGCCGCTTTTTATTACGAATTTGGGAACTACTTTATTTCAATGTACCTGCTCTATCTAAATATTTAAATGCCTTCATTCATGTCTTTAGAAATGTGAACTAGACGTTAGGAGCTTCTAATATTCACCTAGGTTGTGTATGTACATTTTTTTTATTTGTACTACATGTGAGTAAAAGTGATGAGAATTAGCTACAATTGTCCAATACAAAGCAGAAAATATTATCTTATTCAAAATTATTATGTTTTATTCATATATTATGGAACATTAGAGTATATTTTAATATGGTTTATACTATTAGAAACAACAAACACAAGAAAAAAATACACAAAATCAATAAAACTAAGCAAAGATCCCTTAAAACACTATTTTATGTAGCGCCACCTGGTGGTATGGATGCGAACTACATATAAAATGTTAATTACTATCATAATACTTCACTACAAACGATAAAAACTAACAATTTCTGCAAAAATAATTTTATCCCGCAATTTGTTCTAAACTGCCCATTGTGAATTGTGGTGATCTCGGACATGAAACACGTACATGCGCAAACAAACAACGCGGACCCAAGTGTTTTGTTTGCAATGAATACGGACACCGCGCGAAGGAATGTCCGAACAAAGCGCGACATTCGTCGAACATGCCAAGGCAAAACAATGGTGACACCACGAATGTTCTTACAGTGAAAACAGCGGAACAGAACGATGTGTCCGAATTAAAACGAAATGGACTGATCACAAAGCGCATCAAAGTGAACAATATGGATTGTGTGGCTTTTGTCGATCCTGGCAGTGAAGTGTCGTTATTACGGAAAGATTTTTTCGATGAGTTGCCGTTTAGTGAAATGGTGCCAGTTAAAACAGGTTTTCGACTCCGTGGTTTCGGTGGAAATTGCAACACACCACACGGCAAAACAAAGATAAGTATGGAAATTGACGAATTGAAGCGATCGGTCGATGTTTTTATAGTGTCAGTGAATTCTATGAACTCAAAAGTGTTGTTAGGTATGGACTTTTTGCAAACGACGAAGTATACGATAACGAACGATGGTTTGAAAGTGGAGGAATTTGGATTGGTAGAAAACGACGAACGATGGATTTACAATATAAAAGCCGCGGATGTGGGAGAGTTAACGGTTCCTTCAGAATATCGCGAACAAATAGAGTGCATGATAAAGTGTTATAATCCCAACGAAAACCCACAATCGGTCGAGACCTTAGTAATCAAGTTACAAGATGAAAGTGTAGTTCGTGAAAATCCTCGTAGGCTTGCTCCATTAGAAAGGCGTGTGGTTAAAGATCAGGTACAGGAATGGCTAGACAAAGGTGTCGTAAGATCATCGTACAGTCCATACGCAAGTGCTGTGGTTGTGGTTCCTAAAAAGAATGGTACGTACAGAGTTTGCATCGATTACAGGGAGCTGAACAAGAAGATGATTAGGGATAAATATCCAATCCCTAACATAGAAGATCAAATAGAGCAATTGGCGGAATCTCGAGTTTTCACAACGTTGGATCTTGAAAATTCTTATTTTCACGTTACAATAGACGAAGATAGTCGGAAGTTTACAGCTTTTGTTACTCACGAAGGGCAATATGTGTTTTGTCGGGCTCCATTCGGTTTGTGCACCAGTGGAAATGCATTTTGCAGATTTATTAATTCTGCATTACGAGAGCTCATAAACGAAGGAGTTATCATAACGTTTGTGGATGACATTATAATCCCAGCTAAGAGTGAGCAAGATGGTATTGCATCTTTGAAGCGTGTGTTTGAGATGGCCGAGAAAGCAGGTTTAAGATTCAATTGGAAGAAGTGTGTGTTTTTGCAAAGGCGCGTGGAATATCTGGGGTATGATGTGTATGACGGTCGAATCGAACCAGCAGAGCAGCAGATTGAAAAAGTGAAGCGGTATCCCCAACCTAAAACCACAAAGCAGTTGCAGCGATTCATAGGACTTGCAAGTTATTTTCGTAAGTTCATACCGGGATTTGCGAAGATAGCTCGTCCTTTAACGATGATGTTAAAAAAGGAAAATCAGTTTGATTTTGGTATACAGGAAATTGCTGCGTTCGAAGAGATAAAATCAATGTTAGTGAATTATCCGGTATTGCGTATTTACCAAAGTGGTGCAGACACTGAAATCCATACAGATGCAAGTAAGGAGGCATTGGCTGGAGTGCTCATGCAACGTGCGGTAGATGACGGGATGTTTCATCCTTGTTATTACTACAGCAGACTAACCAACCAAGCTGAACAGAACTATCACTCTTTTGAGCTAGAAACATTAGCAGAGGTAGAATCTTTAAAGAAATTCCGGTGCTATTTACTGGGACAAAAGTTTAAAGTGGTAACCGATTGCTTTGCCTTCAAGCAATCCATGGCTAAGAAGATACCGAACGCAAGGGTTAGTCGTTGGATGGTGGTCTTAGCAGAGTTCGAATTTGAAGTCGAACATCGCAGTGCCGAAAGAATGAAGCATGTGGATGCTCTATCTCGTGCCAGTGTAATGTCAGTGTCTACAGCGATTTGTGAGCGTATGAGGAAAGAGCAGCAGCGTGATCCAAAATTGGCAGAGATTCTTTCAAAGTTGTGCAGTGGTGAAGAAATCGACGACTATTTTGCAAAAGATGGTGTGTTATATAAGGGTGATGTCTTTTCATCCAGATTGTGCGTGCCAATTTCGATGGAAGCAGAAGTTATTAAGAATGCTCACGATCAAGGACATTTCGGAATCAGAAAAACCAAGGAACGTTTAGCGAGTGACTATTACATTCCAAGTGTTGACGGGAAGATAGAGAGGTGTATTTGTTCTTGTGTGAAGTGTATTCTAGGTGACAAAAAGAGGGGTAAAGCGGAGGGATTATTAAACCCTATTCCAAAGGGCGAGGTACCTCTCGATACGTTTCATATCGATCATCTCGGCCCTATACCGTCGACGAAGAAATCTTACAATTACATCCTGACGGTGATCGACGCGTTCAGTAAGTTTACGTGGCTATTTCCTACCAAATCAACGGCGGGTGACGAAGTAGTGAAGAAGTTACAAGTCATCGCAAGTGTTTTTGGCGATCCCCGACGAATAATTAGTGACAAAGGAGCAGCTTTTACATCGTCAATGTTCGCGAGTTATTGTGAAGAGCGTGACATCGAACTACACACGATTGTAACAGGTGTTCCAAGAGGCAACGGGCAAGTGGAACGAGTACATCGCACCATTATTCCGGTTTTGACTAAGCTATCTATCGATAAACCGGAAGAGTGGTACCGACACGTGAATGCGGTGCAGAAGGCGATCAACAGCAGCTGGCAGAGGGCAATCCGAACCAGTCCGTTTGAATTGCTAGTTGGAGTCAAGATGAAAGATGCTGACGGTAACACGTTGCGCGCCATGGTTGAAGCAGAGTTGCAACAGTCGTTCCAAGACGACAGAGACGAGCTACGCAAAATGGCTAGAGATGGAATCCAAGCCATCCAGGACGAAAATCGACGAAGCTACAATCTACGGAAGCGACCGGCGCGTAAGTACGAAAAAGGTGATCTGGTGGCACTTCCCGTGACGCAGTTTGGACCGGGGAGAAAGTATCGGCAGCGGTTTTACGGTCCGTACGTCGTGAAGGAGATTCTGGAGCATGACCGTTTGAGTGTACGGAAACTGGATGACGATGCTGAAGGATCATCGCAGACGACTACGGCTTGCTCAGCCGTGAAACCATGGGTACATCCGGGCCGGATGTAACATCAGGAAGGGCCGTGTAGGATGGGTGACGAATGAACCACCCTGTGGTTCGTGATGACAGCTCGGATGAGAGCAGCGTGACTCGATTAACCGGGGAAACGGTGAACGGACAGCGGATGCGGACAGTCGCACACGGAGATTGAAGTGAAACACACGTGAAGAACTAAAACGATTTTGTTAATTTGAATTGAATAAAGCACTCTTTTCTCTTTTATCCTACATGTATTGTTAAGATAGTTTAAGTGTTTTTGGAATTAATGAATTTTATGAATTACTGAATTGAGCATTGTAATTATTTTCTATGAACTGTGAAAATCCGAAATTTCTGTTTTTACTGCCCAGGAGTAACGGTCGAAAAAGGCCGTATTGCTTAAGATAATTCCTGTTTATAAAAAAAGAACTTATTCGTATCATTCATAGTAATAATGACATTTATTTTGTATCTACGCCTTACATTTCATGTTTGCATCGGTTTAGCATAACGATAGGAACTTTATTAGTTTCAGTTATTCTTCCTTGGTTTTTCAGATTGTATGCACACATTGAGTTAATTGCCATGTAAAGAATTCTACTATTCTTTAAAAAATAATATTAGTATATAGTTCACCACAGTTAGCTTTTAACTTGCGAGGCTTGTCTCAAGTAAACGGTGCCTTTATTGATAAAGAATGCTACAAATCACAAATAATTGATTTTTATTTCCACGAAAGGAAAATATAAAACGTGTTAGGAAAAATAGGAAACATTCATAAAGATTTCGCAATGCACACAAAAATCAAATACAAATTTGCTTTCGCTTAAAACCATAATTCTAATTAGTACGTGGTGGTTTATATGCTTCCGAAAATTACACAACTCTGCGCGGTTGGGGTAACACTCTAGACGGCCTCAACGGAACGTGTCGAAGAGGTAACATTGTAGTAGGGTCAACGTTAGACTCTTGAGAGGAAGAGGATCTAGATGCCGTATTTCTTGTGGGTGCAAGAAGAGTTGTATTATAATTCCAAAGCAAGTGCCGACGTCTAAAGTTGTGTAGATGAATTGTTGCCAGAACGATATTTTCAGCTACTTGTGGTTCTAATTCCATTGGTTTTGCTAAAACTCGCCAGACCTTTACATCAATGCCAAAACCGTTTTCTACCGTTCGACGAGCTCGCGGATGTCTGTAGTTAAAGTGGCGTTCTATTGAGTTTGCGGTATGCATTCCAGCAAAAGGCCGGAGACAATATTCTTTCAATGCAAACGCTTGATCACCAAAAAAAAAAATGGGGAACCTCGATCTCGTAAGGAACTTGTAAAATTTCAGGAGCGGGTATATTTAGCTCCCGGCGCTCCAGTTTCTGGTATATAGCACTTTTTGCTAAAACTCCACCATCAGAAATTCGACCCTGGCAACCGACGTCAGCAAATATAAAATTTGAATTAGCATCCACTATGCCTAGCAAAACAATGCTGAAAGTGCTTTTATAGTTGAAAAACTGGCTCCCGCTATTGGCTGGTTGTTTTAAGGTGACATGTTTTCCATCAATGGCACCAATTAAATGAGGAAAATTCCATTTCTCCTCGAATCCTTTTGAAATCTTCAACCATTCTGTAGCAGTAGACGGCAACTGTAAAGAAAAGTTTTTTGAAAAAAATATTATTAAACAACGTTTTGTTCTTCTTCTATTTGGCGTAACGTCCTACGCGGACATGCCGGCCTATATACAGGCTTTCGGGACTTAATTCATTACCACGTAGTCGGTCAATCCTAGCTTCGGGGGGACGGTCCGTTCTAGGTTTGAACCCATGGCGGATATGTTATTGAGTCCTTCGAGTTGACGACTGTACCAGGACCGCCCCGTTTTGTTATAATCATTACAATAACTCATACATATTCGCGGATATTATTGAATACGTTTGTAGCGGTGGCTTACGTCCCGACACTCATTTTCGTGACTTACTAGATAGTTGCTTTAAAATGTTGCTATACCGCGACATTGGAAAAACGGGCACGAGAAATGTGTTGCCTTCCCTAGAAATTCTTGTGAGCACCGTACATTCCCGCTACGAACAGATTCAATGATACTAGCCATTATCACTGTTATAAACTATGTATTTGTTATGTTCTGCACTATTACTTTTATTAAAACACTTATAAACGAACAATAATAAATAAAAGACACAATGAACAAACAATTAACACTTTAAAACCGCAAGTGCGGTGGCCGCGCACCAGCCGCACCGAGCGCCCCTGCCGAGAGCTCCTGCTCGATCGGCTCGCAAACACACTCTAACTATATGGCGCTCGGCACACACTAAGCCTTGCGCTGCTTAGTGTGTGCGACAGTGTGCGTGTACACTGTCGTCCTCCTGGACGTTGACCGGTGGCACCGCAACTGCCACGGCAAGTCCAGGGGTCGGCACGGCTGCCCACAACAGTATTAAAACGATTAAATCTCTCTGTTTGTATGACAACCTAAAACATTAGTGTTAAGTTCCTTTCTTTCATTTGTTTCGTACACAAAGAGGTACACGCGTTCTTATATAAACGACACATGAACTTATACAATAAAACTTAGACGTTATTCTAACATTTAAAATACAAAAACAAAACATTCCCGCCGTTCCCTACGCGTGTGATTTCTGCTTTTGCCAGTTGTCAAATGCCGGCGTATTCGCCGGTCAACCCCGTTGACCGCGCAAACGATGACCCGGATGGATTGCACAAACACATTGACCAATGACCGCTTACGCGTCAATCGTGAGTTACCAGTATCAAACCATCTCGTCCACGTTAGCCTACAACATTGTTGAAAAACGCGGTGGATTTTTTAGAGAAAACACTTTATTTACTTGGTGTGAGGTTAAATAAAAAAATTAGTCCACATGTACCGATTGTCGAATTTCAACTAACTCGCTAGGAGCCGACCAATCCTCCTCCTTCTCTCCTAATTTACCGTTTTTATCCACCCTCTCACTCTCTTCTCTAGCGTTGTGACCTGACAGACTGTTGGGCACTCACGAGTTTCCAACATTGTCCCCCCAGTGTACCACGGTTGAGGTGGTTGAATTTGTTAGTAGTCCGTTGACGCTAAACGTGTACCCCGCTTAAGCTTATAGCCCGTAAACGCTGAACGTGTACCCCGCTTAAGCTTATATCCCGTTACACAGAAACGTCAATCCCGCTTAACAATGGTGCAACCTCTTTTTTCGCTATCGTAGCCTGCGACACTATCAACCGAGGATACACTTCCCATTATCTGTCAGGTGTTTTCCGTGTATGCGTGTGTGCATTGGTTTGTTTACTGTCTGCTCACTGTTCGATCTGTTGCGTCGTAACCATGCGGTTTTTCGTAACCATGCGTAACCCCAATTGCTCTAAGGAAATTGCACATCCGTGCGTGGACCTATCGTACGTTTAATGGACCGTTTTGACGATGGCTTGACTAACTTGTCCATTCCTATCAGGGTTTACTACCACGATTCCTCACTTAGGCCAACAATTGTTACACGCTACTACAACTATATCCCCTACTTCTGTCGGCCGCACCGGTTCGGACCGCTCGGTTCTGTGGTGAAGTGTAGGTAAGAACTTTGCTACATTTGTTCTATTCTCATCGTTTGCTATCTTCGAATATTTTGCCATCTTCTGTTTTAGAAACGCATCACGCTTGAACGCCTTTTGGTTGTAGGGCAAATTGACGCTGTCGTACCGCCACAAAGGTCCCATTTCGTATCGCTGTCCGTTCGTTTCCCGCTCCAATATCGCCAACGCTCTTTCGTCGTCCCTAGGCCGCAACGGCCGCACTGCTTTATCTGACGCGTGAAACAAGAGAGAGCGTGAAACGGGTGGCCCGAGAAGGACCGGTTTGAAGAACTCGGCTTTGCACTCGCAACCGAGCAAGGCCCATAGACAACCCATCCAAGGCGGGTTTTCGAAGCGACCGGTTCGTTGCAGCTTGCATCCACGGTCTTCAGGGTTCGCGTTATGTTGCAGTTGTCTATTCCTATGAGGATGCGGGGCACGGCGTAAGCGTAGGATTCGAACTGGAGACCTCTCAGATGAGTATAGCGTGCAGTCAGTTGTGCTACGTTTACAGATTGTTCCGGAAGGGCAAGCTCTTTGACCGTGTGTACTTCTGATTGTATATCGCATGCGACATGTTTCTACCCGATATGCGCACCGATAGCCTTACGGAATCTTGTTCTGCTCTTGTTACGTCTCCCGTCCATTGTAGACACAACGGGTACGGTGTCCCTGTAACTCCAAGCTCCAGTGCTAGTCCGTGCTCCATAAACGTGGAAGTAGAGCCGTCATCTAAAAAGGCGAACGTATCTACTCGCCCCCTGGGCCCGTGCAGCGTAACGGGTACGTATTTTAAAATCGAAGAGTCTTTCGGTCCTGAATGGGTAAGAACATTAGCGACACCAGTGTACACGACCTTACCTGAGCCATTTAGATGATCGCGCTGGTGAGGGCTGGCTGGTGTCTGGTCATTCACATGGAGCAGCTCATGGTGTTGTCTGTTGCATCCGTTCACCGCGCACGGTGCTCTTACGCTGCATCCACTTCTATGGTATCCGAGGCATTTCCGGCATATCCTGCGTTCACTTACAAACGATCTCCTGGCGGCAACCGTTGTCCTTTGGAACTGCTCACACTGGACCAGAGTGGGACAATCCCTGCCGCACAAGGGACAGACAGTCAACAATTCTGGTGTAATTTTCGATGAAGATGGGTCACCAAGATTCTCATCCTGCAATACCGTTGCGTTGCAGTAGGCTAGATGAACCCGCCCAGTACCGATCGGTGGCCGTCGATCGAGTTGCGCTGGCGGGGCACGATGGGGTTGAAACCGCTGAGGCTGGGTGCGGCTGTGATGAGTTGGCGGTTCTGGTTGTTGATGAGTTGATTTGCTATTGTCCATCACGGACATCACGTCGACAACACCACAGAGATCTTCTGCTAAGTCACCAACCCATTTTCCAAACTCCAACAGCGTCACTTCCGAAAGTTTACTCCTCGTTCTCGCCCAGTCGATGCATAGGACGGGGGGTAGTTTCCTGACTAACTCCTTGAGTAACGCCACGTCGTACATGTACCCTCGTAACCCGGATGCCGTCATCGCTCCTACCAACCGCTTCACCGCATATCCAAACTCTACGACCGTTGACAACCTTTCAATCTACGGTGGTGCCATCTTTCTGATCTTCTCGGTCATGGACTCCACAATCAGATCTGGTCTGCCAAAACGCGCCTTTAGGGTCGCCATTACCTCATTCAACCCGTCCAGGAAGGACAAAAGGTGGCCTACCGCTTCGAACGCCGCTCCTCTCAACGCATATTGTAGACGGCCGATGTTTTCGTCATCGGTGTAACCACATGCAGTGTTAGTGCGGTTATACGTGGCTATGAAAAGCGACCACGCTTCTGGTTCCCCGGAAAAGACCGGAAGGTCCCGGGGCACCGGTTGACGAGCAGCTATCTGGCTCTGACTCAGTGTGCTGGTGTTGAAATGTGGTTGCACATATTCGTGTTGTGGTAGTATCGTGTGAGCCGAATGTGTATGCGAAGTGTACGTCGGGTGTGTCTGTATAGTGTGCGCTGAGTGAGAATGTGTCGCGTGAGGAAGAGTTTGTGTTGCGTGAGGATGCATCCTTGGTGACGGTAGTGTTGCGTAGATCTGATGCATCGTGTGCGACGGTACTGCAGCATAGGACGATGTAATCGCGGGGTTCGGTTGTGTGTGTTGTGCCGGGACTGCAATGGCGCGATGACCGAGGTCGTTCCTCCCTGGAGCTTGGCCTTGCGATGTTGCGTTTTCCGCTTGGTAGGTACGACGCAAGGATTCTTCGAAACCTTTCACCCGCTCCGCAAACTCCGGGTAATGTGTCCCCCCAGTGCCGCCGTGGTTGGGATGCTCAGCGATGGCCGCCGAGCCATTTTCGTCCTCTTTCATCCCGTAGCATCTGCATCTCGTGCTCAATCTCCTGCAATCGTCGTCTTCGCGATTCCCGAATGTCATCGCGGCCCTGGTTCGCACCGTGGTTTAATGCGTGGAACGGTGAACTTATCCCCTTACTCTGCCCCTCTTTGCGAAGTACCGCAACGTTCGTTGCGGTGGCATCGCTCCTCGGGGTGCTTCCTTCCGTCGTTACAGTGATCGATGTTCCCGGGGAGGATGGATCGTACCTGGGCCCGCCAGAGACGTTACCGCTTTCCTGCGGCGTTTCCGGACTCGCTGGTAGGTTTTGCTCCACCCGAAGCGTACGACGCATTTTGGTTAATTTTTCCGTTCCACTATATATCACTTGCGCGCGCGACTTACTGTGCTTTCCGCTCTGCAAAACGAGTTTTCGATCAACTTTATTTGCTTTTTCGCGCGAATGCTAATTTTTTGAAATGTTGAAAAACGCGGTGGATTTTTTAGAGAAAACACTTTATTTACTTGGTGTGAGGTTAAATAAAAAAAATTAGTCTACATGTACCGATTGTCGAATTTCAACTAACTCGCTAGGAGCCGACCAATCCTCCTCCTTCTCTCCTAATTTACCGTTTTTATCCACCCTCTCACTCTCTTCTCTAGCGTTGTGACCTGACAGACTGTTGGGCACTCACGAGTTTCCAACAAACATTAATGCCCATAAAGGGATATGCGGTTATGTTAGCAATAATAGTAGAAACACCCAATCCAGACTGATAAAATTTTAAACGAAAGTTCCCCAGCACGTTGGAACGAACATTGGGAAAATTAACTGTGCTATAAGACAAAGTTCGTTCCTATTTTTATGGTTCTTCTTCTTCTTCTTTGGCTCAACAACCGATGTCGGTCAAGGCTTGCCTGTACCCAGTTGTGGGCTTGGCTTTCAGTGACTAATTGATTCCCCCCCATAGCAGGATAGTCAATCCTACGTATATTTATGGTTAGTTTTTATGGTTAGTTAGTAAAAAAAAGATTGTCCAGTCAACCTTACGTTTAACTGAGTTTTGTATTTTAAGTAGGGTACAATCTCAATGTGCAATAGTGTTTATATTCAAAAACGTTTTTACATAAATTTATTTCCGTCAATATAATTTTTATACTACGAATTTAGTCATTTCTAGCATAATCCTACGTCAAAAAAAAAAATTAAGCTTTTTGCGTGTTCACAAGGTTTTAATGTTGCAGCCATTTGTTTTACATCGAACATGGTCAGGGCTGTGTGGATTGATGGACAAACTATTCATAGACTTAACAATAGAAAAAGCACTATTCATTCTTTAAAAAATATAAAATACAGGGTTTGTTGGTAACTACGGCAACGCAAACAACAAGCTGTTGTGTAAAACGCAACATGGTTGCGGCAAATAGTTTAGTGCTCTATAAAAATCTGACACAGCCCACGCGCAGACTATATAGATTTAAGTATTAACACTCGTTTACCCCATTCTTTTCGACACATGTAAGCTAAGCTAGTTTTCAACGTATAAGTGACAAGGGCCTGACGTACGCCTTCGGCTATCTTTAGAGCTGCCCTTAAACGAAGGGCTCTGTATCGTTATCTTCGTTTCTCTTCGTTAACTCACCAATCTAGACGGATGCAGTGCGTGCTCGTCCTAAGTACACTAAAAGTTAGCGTTGAATGATTTGCCAAAACGGCTTATAATGTCCTACGGCCTGCCTTATAACATATATCTACATTTTACTTGGCCATGACATTCAAAATTGTCACCCCGAACTCAATCACACCAAACTTACAACACGCTCAGCCACCGCCACGTGCGCAGCCACACTGCAGTAACAGTCAGCAATGTCACAGTTGTCAGCAATAATCGACCGAACCAGCCAGCCGACGACTAGCCAAGTTGTCAGCAATTAGTTCAGATCTAGTTTAGGACTCCATGAGTAAGGAATACATTTTTTTTGTTTTTTTGAAAAACTAGTTTTCTCGCTGGTGTCTTTAATTATTTTGTTCTTTCAATTAAAAACTGATTGAACTGATACAAACTGACTGTCTATTGTTTTGAATTACTGGTGATGATTATGGATCGAAATAAGTTAAAATAATAAATTCAGTAGGCGACAAATCATATATAAGCACATTTAGGATGTTGAAATAAGAAAATGCAATTATGTAGGTTTATTATATTGATACCAAGTAGACGTCCAGTTTACAAGCTGTAGAAAGAGGCAAACTTAAAGTAAACGCTAAATTACTGTGATATATAGTTATGGATAAAGCGATAGCAATTTTTATTGTTGTAATGATCCGAACACAAGTACCTCTGATTTGCAACTGACCCGCCGTTAGTGTGTTAGGATCAGCCGCGCACGCATCTAATGATGTTCACATCCACTATCACAATCCTAATGTGTCACTCGACGAGGATGGTAACTGTGACTGTGTGGATGGCGTACATGTATGCGTGCAATCTTACAGTGCACCGACGTGAAGAACGTAGGCAATTCCCCAGCCAAGGGCAGGTGTGCCTCATGTACATATCTATATCACTTTGTTTCAAAATGAACAGTCGCCTGTTCGTTGGCCTTAACAAGCATAGCAATCAGATTTATTTGATGTATTTGATAAATTGATCAGATATAATAAAAATGAATTAAAATAATGGGTGTTCTTGTGTGGCTTATTTAGAATTAGTTATTAATTTATTTAGCAAGCACTGACGCAATAAAAGGCCGATTTATTATTATTATTATTATTATTATTATTATTATTATTATTATTACCAAAAGAAATATTCTCAACCTGTGGTTGCGTTAGTGACATGACCTGAATAGTTGTTTATTGCAATAAGTTCATTTGTTAAATAGCATAACAGCAGTTTTTAGGCAATATATTAGTTTTAGAAAAATAGACTATAATAACACGAGCACCAGAAAACGAAACCAAACTTAAAATTACTATATATACAAACAGCTTAGATAAAGTGGTCATCTTATAAGTGAGAAGAGAGTATTAGTATGGAACTGTTGCCAAATTAAATCAGTGAAATAATACCTTAACGTATTCCTTCAATTCATTTATTATGTGTGTACAAACATCACGCAACATCACTAAAACAAATGGTAATATTATTATCATTTTATATCGTTCAAATATTGCATAAAACTTACCCTAAACAAAAAAGCAAGAGATTCATATGAGTCTCCCGAAGCTAAAAAGCGAAGCCCGATGCATAATCGTTGCTTCGGGCAGATCGAAGGTCGCATTGTTGTATCTTGTCGCTCAATTTTTGGACCAATCCGATTTAAAAGATAGTAAAATTCTTCGCGATTCACACGTAGAAAACTTTCTAGCCGGTTGTTTGGTCCTTCGCCATCTATCGCCCTAAACAGCCGGGTCCAAACGCTTTCCCTCTCCAGAAATAGATCGGTCATCCAGCAGCGCCGTGCATTTTCCTCTTGCTGCAGTTCTTCGTCTTCCTCTTCTATGAGTATCAACATGAGAGTAGCCACTTCAGCCGCTAAAGTTGGAAGAAGTTGATTTATTTCCATTTTTCCACTGTAAAAAAAAGAAACTTTGTGTATCACGGCAAAAACACAACCGGAGTGATCTCCGCATAATATAAACACAACCAACTATGTTTGACAACCACAATATGACAGCTGAACATACACGGATTGAAAAGGTCCCAAACGATAGCTACATCGTGTAGCTACATTTGACAAATAGAACAAATGAAAATGTGTAGCTGTCATTTGTAGCCGCATACATGAATGCAGCGTGTTGGGCCAGCTTTATACTTATCTCAGGAGCAATAATCGATAAAAACCCAATACCGCGCTGTAAATAAACCAGTGACAGTTCGAACATGCGACCTGGGAACTGTGGGTCGCTCCACACTCTTTATGTCAGTTTCAATTGGTGTTGTTTTCATTTATGGCGGTTTGTTTACATTTCGTTGCGGTTATCATCAGTTCCCGTGGTTCGATATTCGGTCGAGCTTTCTTTTCGTCAACCTCATCGTGACGATCGTGGTGCTCGGTGGACTGTTGGCAACGATCGAAAAGCATCTGCCCACTGCCATCCGGCAGACGTTTGCTGCCCTCTGGTCGGTGGCCGGATTTGCCGTCATGATGTAGCCAGCGCGGGACTACGTAATCGCCTTCCTCGATACGTTGGCAACCAACAAGCGTATGGTGCGCACCACGCCTACCGAGACGATGGCATGACGGCATGCCATGACGCTGATCACGCTGCAGTGTTTGCGCCGGTTCCACAAGACCTGGTTCGTGCAGGTGTTCTCGAGCAAGCTGAAAATCACCCACCAGTTGTACGTGGAACACTTTCACAACTATCCGAAGCAAGCTCGTCAGGAAAACACTCGTCCCGTTCGTTCTGTGAGATCGACGGTGAGGGTGCGGATAGTATCGTTCCGGTTGTTGGGCTTTTTTTAGGATCGAAAAAATGGTATGGTTGGTGTCCGGCTTTTTTTAGGTTGCTGGTTCCCGGCTGATGGGATTCAGCTGGTTTTCCTGGATCTTCTGTGAATGCCTTGTTCCACGGACCGGTCGTCGATGCACTCGAGGTGCACCGCATTGACGAGCGGCAGTAGCAGGATGCAATCGGCGCGGCCGAGCTAGCAGCGAAGCCGGTTCTCGGTGAGCCATTCACGCCGAATGAGGGCGGTCAAGAGCCGGCTGCATACGTTCGATATATTCGCTACGCGCACGATCAAACTGTGTAACGATGCCGAGTGTGTCCGGCCATCGCGACTAGAAGCATAGCGGAAGTTAAGTTGCGTCGTCTATTGTGGTGCGATGCACTGTATGTTCCGGGTGTGCGATTGAGCTTCATGTTTGTTTCTTTTTTGTTCACAGACACCGTTTCATCAACAACTGGCATGACTATCGGCGCACGGTCGGTGGCTCTAGCGAAGGGGAGGGTGCGTTCCAATCGGCTGGCAGGACACAGATCGGATCGGTTAGGACAACGATCGGCATAGTACGGCTCGCGACCCGCATGTGGCTATTTGTTGACTAGGTGGAGGCTCTTTATCGTTCACACATTTTCAATAATTTTCATACATGTTCTCTTTTGGTTAATCTAGTTGCCTCTTCAAGTGCAAATCTACGAACATGTTTAGAAGATTTGGCTCTTTCGGTCGCAACGTTTGCCGAGTCGCTGGGGATATTGGATTGTAAGGAATGAATATACTGTCCGCAGGAACCAGATGATGACATCACCAAGGAGCTAATGCGCTAAAGCTTATCAGGAGGAGGCGAGAATGGTTTGATGTTTTTGGCACAGCTCCCACGTATCATCCATACCACACCAAATCATTATGGCGCAGCCGTGAATATGTACAGCGTCATCCTGCTCGGGTAGGATGGTGACGGTCTCCCGCTCGGTATATCTTGACGGCAGTATAACGCAAGGCAAGTATACATATAGTTTCTGTACGTTTAATAAGTGTAAAGAATGCTAATATCTTTGTTTCTTTTTCAAATTTTCAGAATCAAATGAACAATATACAAGGTGCACTAAACATACACTGGACTCTGTTTGGAACGGGTCTAGTAAAAGTATTTGTTAGTGGTGCGTGCATATTATTATGTGCACCTATTTTATTTTTCCTATGTTGTTACCGATCGAACCGACCGAACCCAGTAGAATAAAAAATATGATTACATTACATATTCCAAATGTGGCTACTACACCCTATTGCCAAACGAAAGAAAAACAAATAGGCTATCAATTGGTGAGTAATGCGATATATTTATACAATTTCAGTTAAAAAATGAGTAGTATATTTGATGCAATAATTATATTTGTGTTTATATAATGAATAATTTTAACATGTAAATAACGTTATAGTGCAATAAACACTTGCGATAGTGTCACGATTGTGTGCATGATTGTGTACACAGTTCCAAATCAACTTCATTATCTGTTCCATTAGATAATTTGTTAACTGATTCAAATTTCAATTACAGTTTTCTTATGCTTGTTGCGTGGTTTTAACTATAACGGAACCATGGCCCTTAATAATACTCCTAGATGTTGTTAATATATAGTTACGTGCACCATAGTGACACGCAAGGCTCACCTCACCGCTTGAATTAACCATTGATCCGCTGAACAAGCGGAGAACATCGGACGATCGCGACCAAGAAGAAATACTGTTCTATGGATTACGCACCTGCGGCAAGTGCTAGGATCGATTGTCTATAACCAATTGTCTTGTCCGCATTTTGTTCGACCCGAGAACCGCAGCCAACACAACGAGCGTAACAAACAACGGCCTCACATACGCTCTAACACAACGTTTGGTTTTATGATTAGCAAATCTGATGTTAATTATTACTCAAAGTTCGTGCTTTCTCACGAGTATACGTAAATTATTTTTTTTTTACCCAAATGGTGTTGCTCAACAAACACATAATTATATGTTTGAATAGTCCATGCGTATATTAAGCACAATAAAATCTTATATCTAATTAAACCAAACTAATACTAATACTAATCCTTTGCTAACGTTAAACAAAAGAAAAAAAAAGGCACTGGTCACATTATAAGGCAAACAGGGAGGTACATGATGCATAAAATAAACTCATCCATTCTATTCCGTTTGGTGAGTGTTTTGCTCAGCAATCTCATTCACCAGATGTTTCATGATCTGTGCGTTGAAGGACGTGCGTGAGTTACTGAGCACTTGCCTGTCACGGGTTAGCATGATACAACATTAATGTTTCGTCTATATGCTTGGCTATCGTAGGATGTTACGCAGTGACTGTTTCTTACAGTTAGATGAAGGAAAACGAATACCTTAGAAAATGAAAAAGAATGTAAAACAAACAAAATAACGTTTAAAAAAAAACATAAGAGATACAGTAAAAAGTAAATGAGCATGTGGTTACTTACCGATAGTGTGTTGTGGCATGTGTACTGAAAAACGATTCTCTATCATTTCGCGTGTAATTCCAACATGTAGCACGAACTCATGCGGTAGGGAACATGCAAAAAAAAAGAAACATTTAAGTTTACAAATTTTGTTACCGTCTTGTACTGGTGATGTGAAATAACTTACCGCAGGGGAAACCCCACGATAAGAGACGTTTCCTTTCTTATCGTGAACACTGTCGGATGGTTGGCGTTGTAGATTCCTTTTCCCGCTGCCACTTAAATCCGGATCGACGCGTAGGTCGGCGAGCTCGTGTGGCAAGAGGCATGCAAATAGTAAGAAAAATAAAAAAAAATATTAATAAACTGCCTACATTGTCTCTTGCAAACCGATCGCTATGATGTATCAATACTTACCGCAGGGGAAACCCCCTCGACTAGTGAGGTGTGCTACCGATTGGGGAAATCGGTCGGATGGTATGCGGTGTACTAGATCTATCCCTTATCCCGCTTGCCACTTAAAACCGGATCGACGCGTAGGTCGGCGAGCTCGTGCGGCAGGAGGCATGCAAATAGAAAGTGTTAGGAAACGAAGGAAATTGGGTTATCATCTCGTGCAAGCCGATCGCTATGATCTAGAATTACTTACCGCAGGGGAAAACCCCCGATAAAAAAATCGATGTTTTCAACTGCGCTGCCTTAAAATCTTAGAAAGGGATTTGTTTTAAAATTTAATTTCTTTTTTTTTTACAAGGAGGGGAAATGTAGAATACACCTTAGCAAGGTGCCATCAAAACCTCCTCCTTGGGTCCGTTTCGCAGCTAAGCTTCTCTGGACCAAATGAGAATCTGCTTTGAGTGTACCTGCTTAAAAAAAAGAAAACTAATTATTAAAAATGTTCGATTTGGTTCCCCAAGGCATCTATCAAGGCGACAAACACATCATCATTGCATTTCCGGAAGATATGCTCAGCAAAATATTTGTCCATGTTGCTTTTAATATTAGTGCCTTGTTTTCTCAAAAATGCCTTCAACCATCTCCAAACATTCTCAATCCGTTGTGTGTTGATATTGTTATCATCTGGATTGAGGAAATTTCTGGAGTGGTTGACACATTCGTGGGGATATCCAAGCTCCTCCAGCCCATTATAACCTTTCCAGAGATCGGTCATAATTTTCGTTCCGGGTTCAACATGCCGAACCACCAGATCGCTCAAAACGGCAAGCGAGCGTTTCGGGACACGCTCCAGGAAAATGGCCTTATTTTCCCGGCATATCCCACCCACAAGCCACTGAGGACCGGAACTACCGACCCGGCCGACGTTGTACTTTCGACGAGTGATGACAGTTTCGTCGATTTCCACCGTCATGCCAGGGCCCCCTATCTTCTCTCGTGTACGATCGAATGTTTCCCAAAGAAAACTTCGGATCGTATCGTACCACGAGAGAACCGTGTTGTGGGAGAGGCCAGTCTCCAACGCACAACGAGTTGAGTTGGCCCCATTGGCCCACTCGTAACAACAACGCACAAGGCTCCTAAGCGAAGCCTTGTGGTTGGCAAATATGGACCTGGTCCGGATGCTGCTGGTCCCGCCGCATTTGTAGTCGGGACATACATACCTGTAGCCGTCGATGCTTTTGTAGGGAGTTAGCTTCATTTCCTTTGGACATCTCGGGCACAATTGAACCGGCTGCAGAAGAGCCCGCTTTTGCATCCACTCGATCGCTTGTTCACGGTCCTGAAAAATATCAGAAAGCATATCAGTATTGTAAGCCATTTTCAATTGCCTCTTTGCGCTTTGCAAAATATGCACAAGTGGCGCCAAATATTGTGTATGTGTGCGGTATATCGATGGGGATACAAACCAGGGTTAAGATATGGGTGAACAACGGTAGCACTGCTTAAATTTGCAAATGTAGGAGCTGGTTTAAAATATAATATTTATTGCGGATACACATTGAAAGGGATTCATAATTAATGCAGAACATAAATGTATTTACTCAAATATACTTTCGTTATATTTTTATTTATGAGTTTTCAAATATTTTCATTTCATGAACACTGTCCGTCGCACAGTTACCTTTGCAATTACCGTTATTTTTAAAAATTCACATACGCACGCAGGCAATCAATGATATCGTAGTGTACGTGGTTAGCTCTCATACTGAAAAGGTAAACAAACCATTTCAGTTTGTTTACCACTAGAAAACAGGTGTTTTGTGGGATTTGTGCTTTATTTTATTACAATAATCGTTTGGTTTTTTACTATCTCTCGGTATTTTATTACTTGAATCTACTATGACAGTGTGCCCTGTGTGGAATTGAAACGCGTCGACAGTTGTTTGACCTTCTTCCGTTTTGTTTTCCTTGCGTTATCGGAAGAATTAGATTATTACCTTCCGTGTACCATTAATATAACATTGGTTTCGTTAAGCTTGCTGAAAATTGAACTACTAGCAGACCAATTCGCCGCCAGACAACGGTCATGTTGGGCCCCTCGGAATCCTCGCTCCAAAACCCGATGAAGCAGCTGATGATTATTGATGGTAAGCATGCATTTTAATTATTGTGTGCGGCTAGGGCTGATGAGCGCAGCTTTACCACACAATATTACTTCTCAGTCTGAATTTCTCAATTTCCATTTCGAGTGATTGCATCACCCGGTTACATAGAAGCAGCTGGTGCTGTATCGAAATCAGATACCACGAGCAGATGCCGATGGACGAGATGCTGCCACCATCGGCCATAAAGAACCTGGGGAAAATCAATTTTATTTCCGGCAATCCTTTCGCACCTACATTGGATGTGATAATTTCAGGGCAATCACGTTGCCTCCCATTGTTGGATAACAAATCCCACGGACGTGCTTCAGCTTGGCACGAACCGGGTTTGGGATTATATTGGCGACAACTTTGTGTACTATTTGCTGCAGAACAAATCTAACGGCAAGCTGCCCCCGACAATCACCCGGCCATCTTCTGTCTGGCAGAGGAAATCACGCAATTCAAAGTAAGTCAAAATAAGCGCTTTAACGGATGTGGGGTCGATCGATGGACGCTATAAGAAGCACCTAACTATTAAAATTTTCCGACGTTCTCTTTTTTTCCACAGATAATCAACAGTTTGGAAAAAGTAGTACAAGCACACGTAGAAAGGAGTAGCACACGTGATTGCCGGTTCGGAGCTTCAGAGTGTGGAATCAATGGGACGGTAGTGATTCCGGTGGACTCAGTGACCAGCGACGGATTAGCGCTAGGAGATGGATAGTTTAACGAACCCAATGGAGAAAACCCCGTACCACGATTTTAACTTTTCTGCGCTCCGAAATATAGTAATAAATTGGATAAACCTTCGTACTTTATGCGTTCAGGTACAATTTCCTACACATTGCGTGGTGCATTTTGCGTTTATCTTAAGGATCGCACTATAACTAACTTTCGTTTACTTTTAATTTTTAATTCATGAGCACTACGAAGGAGTGCTTTACTGATGAGTGGTACAACTGATCAGATTTGAAAGGGTTCGTTTTATCTATTTATTTCTTAATTAAGATGGTGATAATAATGAGCAGCTGCTGCTTCGCGTACAATGTTGCGGTCTTATTTTTTTTCGAAAGATACGTGAGTTTGTTTAATAAAAGTCATTGTTTACATTTATAGTTTTTACATTTATAGCTAAATTTTAAATTTTAGATTCTAATTTTCTAAAAAAAAAATTTTCTCAAATTTTTAATAATTTGTGTTAATTTTTGTTAGGTTAGGAACATAGGTAATAAGTATTATTTAAGCATTTGTGTAACCAAAAGGTAGACAAATAAATATGAATATGAATATGAATATGAATAGTTCATGGCTATTTAAATCGAATCTAATACTTTTGACCCAATACTACGTAACACTCTTGCTAATAAGCTTTGTGATAATATACGTAAATATCGTGCTATTTACAGTGCGGTAATTTGCATTTGCATTTCTGTTGGCCGTATGATTACAACATGCCCGTCATGGGGTTCAAGCCCCAAATGGACTGTGCCCCCATATGTAGGACTGACTATCATGCTATGTGTAATCAGTAAAGCCAGAGAGAACTGGTACGAAGCGGAGTAGTGGATCTTTGTCATCTGAACGTCCAGGCAATCACGAACACCCGGAAGGGTACATTTGGAACCGTTTGAGCTTAGAAGCCTTACCTAGGGTAGGGGGACGAAACTAAGGTCATGAAATAAGTTGGTTGACAAAGTTTTAGGAAGTTTAACGACCTATTTTGGCAGTTCGAACGAATCTAAAATGCTATGATCGGTTGTGGTTTATTTATACTACGAAAAGTTATTGATTTGGTACAAAATTTTGTGGCGTTCTAATTATAATACATTGATACGTGATTGATTTTCCTATTGATCCGTGTCCTGCAACTGACAGCATCTGAGATCGTGGAAGACCGTTAAGGGTTTCGGGAGCGATCGAGCTACCGAGAAGGGCACTCGATCATAGGCTACGACCCAATACACACAACAATCCCGATCACGTTTATCTTATTTTATTAGAATATAAGTGTTTGATACCAAAGATCCGCGAGTGTCCCTAATCCCTCTATTGTGCACCTTGTCCGAAACACAAAAATAAAAACTCTGGGTTTTGTGGACTAAGTTGTTTTGGGTGCTGGAGTACAAAGTATGTGGTAAAGTGTGAGTTTTGTGTGTGTGGAGACCTTCAGAAATATCGCTTAGAGTGTGTTGTGTTATAATGCGTATGCTGTTTCTGCCTTGGCTTAAAGTGTGTCTATCTTTCCTTACGCTGCGCTATTGGCTATACGATGTGATGCGTTCTTGGTCTACCTTACTCAATTGCAGTAACGCCTGTTTTGCTTGTGCTGCGTGTTTTTGGTTGTTTTTGTATGAACGGTGTGACCTGAACTAGTTTGCTAAGTTTATTAAAATGTGTTGCTAAGAGTCTATATTTGGTAGTGTGGTTTATAATGTGTTCTGCATAGCAGATATGCTATGACGTGTACATAGCAGATGGTACATGGTGGTTGCAATCACAGACAGGTGGGCAATCAAGTGTATACCTTCCTTAAACACCTACACTCCAAGTATGTCCTTCGTAAACTCCTTAGCAACAGAGCAGCTCTGCTGTGACGTCGGGTGCATAGAGGTCGGCATGTTGTTTGGTATGGTGACAACGTGTAACGGCAGCGCAGGAAAGTTCGCCTGAGCATTGGACGGTACATCGCGGAAAATGAGCAGCCATAGCTCTTGTGCAGAAGGTATCAAAGATCCGAAAAGGACTAAACAAAAGGGAGAGAAGCATATTGTTAGTAGAGAAATGGAATAAATAATGTCAATGTGAAAATAATTACCTTTCCTTTTAGTGATAGTATAAACAATTGTAAATTACGGATTTTAAATTGATAGAATAGAACTAGCATTTCACTTTCCTTCGATTCAGCACTTCCTTTTCACAGTCCTGCCATTGTTATAGGTTGCCAAATTTTTCGGATCCTGGCTGCAGCTCACCATCGAAGTATGCATCGTAACGCAGACAAGTTATGCTACACTTCATCAAGCTAACGTCGTGTCGCACTGAGAAATATTGTGGTAACCTTTCTTGCTGGGATATACGGCCAGCATGCTGTTAATAAGCTAAAGTAATCGTATCCTATTACGACAGCAATCAACAGTCCTCTGTAATCCTCAGCATGAGAATCTGCTCCGGAGGATCTGCCGGTCGGATACAGCTAAGGCGATTGCAACCGTCGCTGGGATGATCGTGTTCAGGGAAAGAGGTTAACGCTATTAGAAATGGTTTTCACACACAACATATATCTGGCTACATACCTCAAGGTAACCGTGTTACGGTGATTGAAAGTTGGCTCATTTTCGGGTTAAGTTCCGGCAGCATCGCACCCCGATATCGAGATCGAGATGAAACGCTGTTTGTGTCTCCTGCTTAAGCGACTTGTAAAGGTTTACGCGAGCAGGAACTAAATGAAGATTTAGCTTTTAGGGGTAATAATACCTAATACCTAGCGATTTGTGGTTTGGACTATCAACTAAATAATTTAAAAAAATACAAATTACTAAACTATAACAAATTAACCAAGTACGACCGGTCCTATGACAGGTGAAGTGGCTTGCGTACTTATTACTTTGATTAAAGTTATTTGTAAGATTACCACCGTTGCTAATTAGTAAATATAGCTATCGATGCTTATTATAAGAGTGTATAATAATACAATGGAATAGCTTAATTATAACAAATCCCACAAAACACCTGTTTGCTAGTGGTAAACAAACTGAAATGGTTTGTTTACCTTTTCAGTATGAGAGCTAACCACGTACACTACGATATCATTGATTGCCTGCGTGCGTATGTGAATTTTTAAAAATAACGGTAATTGCAAAGGTAACTGTGGGACGGACAGTGTTCGTGAAATGAAAATATTTGAAAACTCATAAATAAAAATATAACGAAAGTATATTTGAGTAAATACATTTATGTTCTGCATTAATTATGAATCCCTTTCAATGTGTATCCGCAATAAATATTATATTTTAAACCAGCTCCTACATTTGCAAATTTAAGCAGTGCTACCGTTGTTCACCCATATCTTAACCCTGGTTTGTATCCCCATCGATATACCGCACACATACACAATATTTGGCGCCACTTGTGCATATTTTGCAAAGCGCAAAGAGGCAATTGAAAATGGCTTACAATACTGATATGCTTTCTGATATTTTTCAGGACCGTGAACAAGCGATCGAGTGGATGCAAAAGCGGGCTCTTCTGCAGCCGGTTCAATTGTGCCCGAGATGTCCAAAGGAAATGAAGCTAACTCCCTACAAAAGCATCGACGGCTACAGGTATGTATGTCCCGACTACAAATGCGGCGGGACCAGCAGCATCCGGACCAGGTCCATATTTGCCAACCACAAGGCTTCGCTTAGGAGCCTTGTGCGTTGTTGTTACGAGTGGGCCAATGGGGCCAACTCAACTCGTTGTGCGTTGGAGACTGGCCTCTCCCACAACACGGTTCTCTCGTGGTACGATACGATCCGAAGTTTTCTTTGGGAAACATTCGATCGTACACGAGAGAAGATAGGGGGCCCTGGCATGACGGTGGAAATCGACGAAACTGTCATCACTCGTCGAAAGTACAACGTCGGCCGGGTCGGTAGTTCCGGTCCTCAGTGGCTTGTGGGTGGGATATGCCGGGAAAATAAGGCCATTTTCCTGGAGCGTGTCCCGAAACGCTCGCTTGCCGTTTTGAGCGATCTGGTGGTTCGGCATGTTGAACCCGGAGCGAAAATTATGACCGATCTCTGGAAAGGTTATAATGGGCTGGAGGAGCTTGGATATCCCCACGAATGTGTCAACCACTCCAGAAATTTCCTCAATCCAGATGATAACAATATCAACACACAACGGATTGAGAATGTTTGGAGATGGTTGAAGGCATTTTTGAGAAAACAAGGCACTAATATTAAAAGCAACATGGACAAATATTTTGCTGAGCATATCTTCCGGAAATGCAATGATGATGTGTTTGTCGCCTTGATAGATGCCTTGGGGAACCAAATCGAACATTTTTAATAATTAGTTTTCTTTTTTTTAAGCAGGTACACTCAAAGCAGATTCTCATTTGGTCCAGAGAAGCTTAGCTGCGAAACGGACCCAAGGAGGAGGTTTTGATGGCACCTTGCTAAGGTGTATTCTACATTTCCCCTCCTTGTAAAAAAAAAAGAAATTAAATTTTAAAACAAATCCCTTTCTAAGATTTTAAGGCAGCGCAGTTGAAAACATCGATTTTTTTATCGGGGGTTTTCCCCTGCGGTAAGTAATTCTAGATCATAGCGATCGGCTTGCACGAGATGATAACCCAATTTCCTTCGTTTCCTAACACTTTCTATTTGCATGCCTGTGAGAAAACCTCACGAATGTTCGTATACGTTGTACAACTCGTTTTCTTTCCCGATAATTAGAAAAACTTGTGCCGGTTATGAAATAAATGCGACTCGTTCAAATGTCCGTTTGCTACTGTATATTCAATTGTCAAGAGTTCATTACATAATTCATTTTGAGTTCATTCTGTTATCCTTATCTATGCCTATGAGTTCATTTCCTATCCTATTTCTAAATTGAGTTCGAATTTCGAATTCGAACTAATAAATTCAAATGATCAATCTCCAACATTCCGGCCACCAAAGAAAGTATTTCTTTAAACATTCAGAAAATACAATTGAAAAAAAATAAGAAAATGAAGAAGTATCTCGATCTAACTTCGCCTCAGAGATAGCAAATGTTGTGCAAGTGTGGTGTTGTGTTGTACAAGTTGCAAGTGTCGATCTGTCACTTCGTGTATCGTGTCGTGTGTATGTGCGGTGTGGTTGTTTACATTACGCATGTGCTTCGCGCTGATCGCCTCCTAACTTTGGTGTTCGAGGTTAATTGTCTTCACATACGTTTGGATTTGGAAGGATTGCCAATCTAGCTGCTGCGCGTACTATCTCCTTTCCTGCAGCTGTACGAAGTGTTACGACTCTAACAACGCCGTCCTTTCCTGGGTGCAATCGTGTTATTCTACCCATTGGCCACAAGGTAGGTGGTATATTGTCTTCCTTTATGATTACCAATTGCCCTTCTTCTAGCGACACTGGTGGAACTATTAAGCGTTTGGCCCGGGCCTGAAGCTGCTGCAAGTATTCCGGATACCAACGCGACCATATATGCTGCATATGCTTTTGCACCAAATCAAACTCCTTCAATCTATTGGCTGACACCTGACTCCTATCAACTTGTGGCAACGCCAGCATGTTCGACCCTACCAAAAAATGACCCGGAGTGAGTGGTTGCGTGTCCGAAGGCTCACTAGAAAGCGGAATCAGGGGTCTTGAATTTAAGCACTGTTCGACCTGCGCTAGCAATGTAACCATTCCCTCCTGAGTGAGGCTCGTACTTCCTATCGTGCGAATTAGGTGCTGTTTAGCGGAACGTACAGCAGCCTCCCACAGTCCTCCGAAGTGTGGCGCCCGAGGTGGAATAAACTTCCACTGAATTTCTTCATTGGCACACCAATTGAAGATTTCGATGCGTTCGCTATTGCTGCACTTAAACATCTCGTAGAGGCGATGAAGTTCGTGTGCAGCCCCCTTAAACGTAGTAGCATTATCCGAATGCAGTTCCGCGATTTTGCCTCTGCGAGCCACGAAGCGCCTTAGTGCTGCCAAAAATGCCGCCGTGGTGAGATCATTCACCAACTCAATGTGGACCGCTCGTGTTGCAAAGCACACGAAGATGGCGATGTATGCCTTGGTGGGACTTCTATTGCGAACAGGCGACTTCAGCAATACCGGACCGCAATAGTCCACACCACTGACAGCAAACGGTCTCGTGGGTGTAACCCTTGATGTCGGAAGATCTGCAACGGATTGTTGTACCAGTGTAGGTTTGGCCTTGAAACACTTGTGACACCGATGGAAAACCAACTTGGTCAAATTACGGCCACCGATTATCCAGAAGCGTTCACGAAGGATGGATAATAAGTGTTCAGGACCGGTGTGCATATACTTCTGGTGATACGCGACTGCTAACATTGCAGCGAGTGGGTGTTTTGCAGAAAGAAGTATAGGATGCTTCGCGTATTCTGCTATTTGTGCGTTGTGAAGCCGGCCACCAACACGCAGGATTCCCGCCTCATCAATAAAGGGAGACAACCATTTCAGCTTCGAATTGCGTGGTACATCCTTGCCGTTTTTAACCATTTTTAACTCGTCCGCAAATGAATCTTGCTGAGCTAACCGACACAACTGCAGCTCAGCTTGGATGAGTTCGTCTCGAGATGGAGGTGCAATCAATATAATCATGTCCTGAATCGAAGCATGATCCTTGGCTGTCGGTGACGTAATTGCGGGTTTCGGTGTCCTCATGCATTGCACGAAACGTAAACAATACGCCATGGTTCGACGAAGTTTGAGGTAGGTTGAAAACCGTGCAAATAGCTTATTGTTGAAATCGTCCTCCATCGACATTGCAGCTATTCGTGATTGTGTAACACGTTCTTCTTCTATTGATGCCGTTTCTTCAATTGCAGGTTCTCTTATAGGCCATTCTTCCTGTTTGCTGCTCAACCAATGTGGCCCATGCCACCATCGTTCACAGGATTGCAATTTGTCTGGTAGTAGACCTCGCGATGCATCGTCTGCTGGGTTGTCTACACCAGGAACATGCCTCCAGCACTTGATCCGGGTTTCTCCTTGAATTTGTGCCACCCTGTTGGCAACGAAAGGCTTCCACCTCCGTGGTGCTGAATTGAGCCAATGTAGCACGGTCATGGAATCAGTCCAAGCGAAAGCATCGTATTCACCGTTGAGGGACTGACTGACCTTCCGGAACAGTTGCGTTGCCAACCGCGCTGCACAAAGCTCGAGTCTTGCTATAGAATGTGTGTTCGACAACGATACTACTTTAGACTTAGCTGCCAACAGCTGCACCGATGTTGTCGAATCGTTTTCTGCCCTGACGTAACAGCAAGCACCATATGCCACCTGAGAAGCATCCGCGAAAATGTGTAGCTGCACGTTTGTTGCCTGCCGAATTGAAGTGTAACGCGGAATGCGCACTTCCTGAAGTGAATGCAGCTTGGAATGAAATGCCGTCCATTCCTTTTGGAGATGTGATGGTAGCTCACGATCCCAATCCCATGGCTTCCCGTTTTCCTGCAACTTCCACAGTTGTTGCATAAAGAGCTTAGCGATGATAATGGTTGGACTAAGCAAGCCAAGCGGGTCAAAGATTTTGGCGACGTAGGACAAAGCTAGCCTCTTTGTCAACATCGTCGCAGCAGTTGGTAGATCGATCCGATATCGCAGCATATCAACTGCTGGCTCCCAAACCAGACCAAGCGTCGATACAAATTGGGGATCTTGCCATTCATGAGTAGGAAGGATGGCAAGGTCTTCTGAAGGAATGCCGATTAGTGCTTCGGGTACGTTCGATACCCACTTCTTCAACACGAATCCAGCCTGCTTGAGCATCTCGGAAATCTGCCTTTGCATTTCAATTGCATCTGCCAACTCGTCTGTTCCCGTTAGCAGGTCATCCACATAAAAATCGTGCAATACAGGATCCACTGCTCGGGGGTATTGCATCTTGTGATCGAGAGCGATCTGCTTTAGCGTTCTTGTTGCTAGGAAGGGTGCGCAAGACGTGCCATATGTTACTGTTTGTAGTTGGAACGTCTGAATCGGCTCTGCGGTGTTTCTTCTATACCGAATGCGCAGGTAATCAGTGTCGCGAGAATCGTGGAGAATTTGGCGATACATTTTCTCAACATCTGCTGAGAGTGCGACTGCGTGAGACCGGAAACGAACGATGATGGTGAACAGATCGTCTTGGATCACCGGCCCAACCAGGAGTTTGTCGTTCAAGGAGTAGCCAGAAGATGTCTTGCACGACGCGTCAAAGACTACCCTGACCTTGGTGGTTGTGCTCGATTCCTTAAGCACCGCGTGATGAGGGAGATAGTAGTGTTCACACGAATCGTCCACCGGCTCGGTGAGTTGTTTCATGTGCCCTAAGCGCTCATACTCCGACATGAATTTACTATACTCCTCCTTCATTGCAGGGTTAGACTTAAGCCGCCGTTCCATCGCTAGGAGACGACGATCAGCGATTGCTTTCGATTCTCCTAAAACGATATTCGTATTAGGAATTTGTGGTAAACGTACGACATACCTGCCAGATGGGTCTCTGGTTGTAGTAGAGATGAAATGACGTTCACATATGTCTTCCTCCAGAGATAGAGCGGGCTCGTCGAAGATGGTCTCGCTCTCCCAGAACCGCGTCAATATGGCTTCCAACGGACTGTCGCTCGTTGCCATATTACACACCCGATGTAGTTGAGACGAATGCGTTGTATTTCCTGCTACCGCCCATCCAAACTGCGTTTCTACCAACCATGGCAGACCCGAACCGAGAGATTGCTTACGTCCGGTATGCAGCTCCCAGAACGTATCGCCACCGATGACCACATCGACCTTGCCTGGGATGTGATACGTGGGGTCTGCTAGCGTTACATCCGGGATGTTCCACGTAGACACGTTGATTGGTGAGGTGGGAATGTCCGCCGAGGGTGTATCCAGGATCAGAAACTCCAATGGGGTGGTGAATTGAAGGTTCCTTGAACGAACGATCGCCGTGGTCGAACCCTTTATCTGCTGCCTTGAAGTTCCGATGCCAGACACTGATACATTAACTCTCGCTCGAGGTGTCATGAGCTTCCGAGCTAACGTATCCGAAATGAAGTTGGACATAGAGCCCGAATCCAAAAGCGCCCGTGCCTCATGTTTCTCTCCATAATCGTCTACGATGAACACAATAGCCGTCTCGAGAAACACCATATCATCATCTGATTGGGCTGACAAAGCGACTGTAGGTTGTTGTGGTGGTTGATGAAGCAGCGTATGATGCCGTTCCTTGCACGAACGGCAAGAATACTCGGATTTGCACGATCTCACTTGATGGGAACAACTGAGACAATTCCAGCACAAACCTTTTGACCGTGCGATTTCTCGCCGCTCCTGAGTATTTTTGGCTAAAAATACCGGGCAATTTCGAACCAGGTGATGATCTGCACACTGCAATGGACAGGTCACTTGTTGACTGGTCGATGAAACGGGAGTATTCCTTTGCACAGAAGCAGCGTTGGTTACCGACCGCCGTGGTGCGGTGGGCCGATGTGCCCCGGCCACCTTGATCGGAGCCACAATCCGATCGCACGAGATACTCTGGCTCGATTTTAGGATTCGAATTCGGTCTTGCAGGAATTCGATCAACTCGCTGTACTTATCCCTTTTCTTATGCACAGAATGCCTTTCCCACGCCAGAATGGTCTCATTGTCCAGCTTCATCAGCAACATGTTGGACAAAGGCGTGTCCCATGAGTCGACAGGTTCATGCAGCTTCTGCAACCCATTCACATATCGCACGAATTCATCTACCAACGACGTCAAGCCATCGACACTTTCTGTTGCAATCGCAGGTAGGAAATGTAGCCGTCGCCAGTACTCGCGAATGAGCATCCGTGAGTTGTCGTATCGCTTAAGCAGCGCAGCCCAGGTAACAGAATAGTTTTCCGTGGTCAGAGTAACATGTTCGAAGGGAACCGCAGCGTCACCTTTCAGGGACGAAAGTAAGTACTGCAGTTTTGCAATTGGCGGCAGCTCGACACTTGCGTCAATCATCGCGACAAAGCGATCGCGGAATGACAACCACTTTGTCGAATCACCGTCGAACGTTGGTAATTCGATTTTGGGAAAACGAATGTTTGATGTATTTGGCCGTCCAAACGCTAGGGTTGAGTTAGCCAATAAGGAGTCGTTGAGCGAATTGGCTTCCTTCCGTTGGTTTTCTCTAAGGAACGATTTTAGCCGCCGGCAGCGCTCTTCCATATCGATCCTGTCAGTAATACAGGCTTGAATCGCATCACTAGTGTCGTCATACTCTTCCAATTTTGCCACCGCGGCAAAAAAGTCCTGTCTGTGTTGCTCCAAACCCTCCATAACCTCCGGGATTTCACCTACATTTTCGGGTTTGAAGTTCTGCTTAAAGCGCTCCAGCGCCTTAATGTTTTCCACTGCGACGAGTTTTTTGTGCTGAGCAGATTTTATCTTCTTGTCCATCTTAGCTTCCGTCAGATTTTCACGATAATGTCGATAACGCGATATGAACGTTCACGAAACTGTAGCAATTCGAATTTACGCGGGAAAAATAAACCACGATTCACGATCACGAAAATTCGACCGATGCCCTTGCTGCAGGGCTAATGAACTTGAACGAGCGCGAGAATTCGAAATGGCGCGAATGATGACTTGCACCGTGCTCGTGATGCGGAGCGTTCCGAATTTGCCGTTGCTCTTGATGCAGAGCGAAAGAAAACACTTAGCACGCACGTATCCGGTTCGAAGGACCAAAAATGTGAGAAAACCTCACGAATGTTCGTATACGTTGTACAACTCGTTTTCTTTCCCGATAATTAGAAAAACTTGTGCCGGTTATGAAATAAATGCGACTCGTTCAAATGTCCGTTTGCTACTGTATATTCAATTGTCAAGAGTTCATTACATAATTCATTTTGAGTTCATTCTGTTATCCTTATCTATGCCTATGAGTTCATTTCCTATCCTATTTCTAAATTGAGTTCGAATTTCGAATTCGAACTAATAAATTCAAATGATCAATCTCCAACAATGCCTCCTGCCGCACGAGCTCGCCGACCTACGCGTCGATCCGGTTTTAAGTGGCAAGCGGGATAAGGGATAGATCTAGTACACCGCATACCATCCGACCGATTTCCCCAATCGGTAGCACACCTCACTAGTCGAGGGGGTTTCCCCTGCGGTAAGTATTGATACATCATAGCGATCGGTTTGCAAGAGACAATGTAGGCAGTTTATTAATATTTTTTTTTATTTTTCTTACTATTTGCATGCCTCTTGCCACACGAGCTCGCCGACCTACGCGTCGATCCGGATTTAAGTGGCAGCGGGAAAAGGAATCTACAACGCCAACCATCCGACAGTGTTCACGATAAGAAAGGAAACGTCTCTTATCGTGGGGTTTCCCCTGCGGTAAGTTATTTCACATCACCAGTACAAGACGGTAACAAAATTTGTAAACTTAAATGTTTCTTTTTTTTTTGCATGTTCCCTACCGCATGAGTTCGTGCTACATGTTGGAATTACACGCGAAATGATAGAGAATCGTTTTTCAGTACACATGCCACAACACACTATCGGTAAGTAACCACATGCTCATTTACTTTTTACTGTATCTCTTATGTTTTTTTTTAAACGTTATTTTGTTTGTTTTACATTCTTTTTCATTTTCTAAGGTATTCGTTTTCCTTCATCTAACTGTAAGAAACAGTCACTGCGTAACATCCTACGATAGCCAAGCATATAGACGAAACATTAATGTTGTATCATGCTAACCCGTGACAGGCAAGTGCTCAGTAACTCACGCACGTCCTTCAACGCACAGATCATGAAACATCTGGTGAATGAGATTGCTGAGCAAAACACTCACCAAACGGAATAGAATGGATGAGTTTATTTTATGCATCATGTACCTCCCTGTTTGCCTTATAATGTGACCAGTGCCTTTTTTTTTCTTTTGTTTAACGTTAGCAAAGGATTAGTATTAGTATTAGTTTGGTTTAATTAGATATAAGATTTTATTGTGCTTAATATACGCATGGACTATTCAAACATATAATTATGTGTTTGTTGAGCAACACCATTTGGGTAAAAAAAAAATAATTTACGTATACTCGTGAGAAAGCACGAACTTTGAGTAATAATTAACATCAGATTTGCTAATCATAAAACCAAACGTTGTGTTAGAGCGTATGTGAGGCCGTTGTTTGTTACGCTCGTTGTGTTGGCTGCGGTTCTCGGGTCGAACAAAATGCGGACAAGACAATTGGTTATAGACAATCGATCCTAGCACTTGCCGCAGGTGCGTAATCCATAGAACAGTATTTCTTCTTGGTCGCGATCGTCCGATGTTCTCCGCTTGTTCAGCGGATCAATGGTTAATTCAAGCGGTGAGGTGAGCCTTGCGTGTCACTATGGTGCACGTAACTATATATTAACAACATCTAGGAGTATTATTAAGGGCCATGGTTCCGTTATAGTTAAAACCACGCAACAAGCATAAGAAAACTGTAATTGAAATTTGAATCAGTTAACAAATTATCTAATGGAACAGATAATGAAGTTGATTTGGAACTGTGTACACAATCATGCACACAATCGTGACACTATCGCAAGTGTTTATTGCACTATAACGTTATTTACATGTTAAAATTATTCATTATACAAACACAAATATAATTATTGCATCAAATATACTACTCATTTTTTAACTGAAATTGTATAAATATATCGCATTACTCACCAATTGATAGCCTATTTGTTTTTCTTTCGTTTGGCAATAGGGTGTAGTAGCCACATTTGGAATATGTAATGTAATCATATTTTTTATTCTACTGGGTTCGGTCGGTTCGATCGGTAACAACATAGGAAAAATAAAATAGGTGCACATAATAATATGCACGCACCACTAACAAATACTTTTACTAGACCCGTTCCAAACAGAGTCCAGTGTATGTTTAGTGCACCTTGTATATTGTTCATTTGATTCTGAAAATTTGAAAAAGAAACAAAGATATTAGCATTCTTTACACTTATTAAACGTACAGAAACTATATGTATACTTGCCTTGCGTTATACTGCCGTCAAGATATACCGAGCGGGAGACCGTCACCATCCTACCCGAGCAGGATGACGCTGTACATATTCACGGCTGCGCCATAATGATTTGGTGTGGTATGGATGATACGTGGGAGCTGTGCCAAAAACATCAAACCATTCTCGCCTCCTCCTGATAAGCTTTAGCGCATTAGCTCCTTGGTGATGTCATCATCTGGATCCTGCGGACAGTATATTCATTCCTTACAATCCAATATCCCCAGCGACTCGGCAAACGTTGCGACCGAAAGAGCCAAATCTTCTAAACATGTTCGTAGATTTGCACTTGAAGAGGCAACTAGATTAACCAAAAGAGAACATGTATGAAAATTATTGAAAATGTGTGAACGATAAAGAGCCTCCACCTAGTCAACAAATAGCCACATGCGGGTCGCGAGCCGTACTATGCCGATCGTTGTCCTAACCGATCCGATCTGTGTCCTGCCAGCCGATTGGAACGCACCCTCCCCTTCGCTAGAGCCACCGACCGTGCGCCGATAGTCATGCCAGTTGTTGATGAAACGGTGTCTGTGAACAAAAAAGAAACAAACATGAAGCTCAATCGCACACCCGGAACATACAGTGCATCGCACCACAATAGACGACGCAACTTAACTTCCGCTATGCTTCTAGTCGCGATGGCCGGACACACTCGGCATCGTTACACAGTTTGATCGTGCGCGTAGCGAATATATCGAACGTATGCAGCCGGCTCTTGACCGCCCTCATTCGGCGTGAATGGCTCACCGAGAACCGGCTTCGCTGCCAGTTCGGCCGCGCCGATGGCATCCTGCTACTGCCGCTCGTCAATGCGGTGCACCTCGAGTGCATCGACGACCGGTCCGTGGAACAAGGCATTCACAGAAGATCCAGGAAAACCAGCTGAATCCCATCAGCCGGGAACCAGCAACCTAAAAAAAGCCGGACACCAACCATACCATTTTTTCGATCCTAAAAAAAGCCCAACAACCGGAACGATACTATCCGCACCCTCACCGTCGATCTCACAGAACGAACGGGACGAGTGTTTTCCTGACGAGCTTGCTTCGGATAGTTGTGAAAGTGTTCCACGTACAACTGGTGGGTGATTTTCAGCTTGCTCGAGAACACCTGCACGAACCAGGTCTTGTGGAACCGGCGCAAACACTGCAGCGTGATCAGCGTCATGGCATGCCGTCATGCCATCGTCTCGGTAGGCGTGGTGCGCACCATACGCTTGTTGGTTGCCAACGTATCGAGGAAGGCGATTACGTAGTCCCGCGCTGGCTACATCATGACGGCAAATCCGGCCACCGACCAGAGGGCAGCAAACGTCTGCCGGATGGCAGTGGGCAGATGCTTTTCGATCGTTGCCAACAGTCCACCGAGCACCACGATCGTCACGATGAGGTTGACGAAAAGAAAGCTCGACCGAATATCGAACCACGGGAACTGATGATAACCGCAACGAAATGTAAACAAACCGCCATAAATGAAAACAACACCAATTGAAACTGACACAAAGAGTGTGGAGCGACCCACAGTTCCCAGGTCGCATGTTCGAACTGTCACTGGTTTATTTACAGCGCGGTATTGGGTTTTTACCCTCGGAACCCGCAACAATTGGCAAAATTCGTGTGCTGTACAACGATGTGCTATCGATTACTAACACTATCGAAAGCGAATGCATTGATCAGGGAGACGTTGACCCTAAGCCAACGGATAGTGTAACAAAGGAAAAAGCATCGTTGCGGACAAAGGAAGAAATGAAGCGGCTATACATAAAGAACTTATGAGTGTCGCTAAAAGGAGAGACGAGACGTACACCGCATTTATTTATCGAGTGAATGCTATTGGTAAATCGGGAAATGTAAGCGATGAAGCTATTTTAACGTACATCAAAAATGGCTTGGCACGTGATAGGATTTACGATAATCTCGTAGTGCGTGACTATAAAGATATATATGAACTGATGGCGCTCATTCAACGATGCGAGACTCTTCTTAAAATGCGTGATACACCAAGTACCTCGTCCTACCAACGTTTAAAAAACACACGTGTTAATGAAAATCAACGTGAGAAACCGAACAGAGCAGCGCAGATCACCAGAAAGGACGCACTTGCTAGTGTGCGTTGTAACAACTGCTCTAGTTTTGGGCATTATTCCGGCAAGTGCCTGAAGCCTCGACGATCATCAAAACCTTGAATGCGCCAATGCAGCCGGGAAGAATAATGTACCTGTTTTTGCAACTAATAAAACTACAAGCGAGAGGGATAGCTATGCCGATATAGAGAAAATTAAAGCATACCAACAAGTAAGTGTTACTTTAGAATCGTTAAATGGGGTTAAGGTGTTCCATTCATATGTTTCTTCACTGTTCGATTCTGGCAGCCTGACGAGTTTTATCAGTGAAACTTTCGTCCCAGATGGAGCTGCGAAAAAGCCTTCTCCTTCCGGATACAAGGGACTAGGGAATAAACCACTTTCGTCGCTTGGACACATTGTCTGCAATATTGGATTTCGTCATTAAATCATTTCTCATCGGTTTATAATCCTTTCAAAATCAGACAGTATGAATAATAAAACAATGAATTACTTGCAGCCACATATGATAGACCGCCTTATCCTTTTGGGGGTTTTGAAAAATGATTCGGATGACAGGTTGAAGCGTAAACTGCCCCTTATTAAAACTATAGAAGAAAACAAATACAATCCAAAAGTGATACCATTCCATTCCCTAAACCACGCAATCCTAGAAAGTTCTCTTTCTAATCGGAAAAAGATGATAATAGTAATCAATCCTTCATTTCTAATGAATTCCAATATGGTGAAACTTTTGCTGAAATGTGTGCTATAGATGTCAATTTGCCGGAACATGATTTTAATATTGGGTCTATAGGGTAAATGTACCTATAGTGGTTGTAGTACCAATAGTACTGCACTAAAATACGGTCCATACGGCAAATTAAAAGTAATTAAGTTATTTACGTCAGTGTGAAATGTTGTTTAGCCTTTTACAAAGGGTTTAAAAGTTCAATGGAACCATTCCGTTGCTTGGTGACCAAAAATTCCATTATTTTGTGAAATGTGTCAACATTTTTCCAAAATTCTTAGGATTTCATAACGAAACTCATATTTCTGTTAACGTTCTAAATAACGACATAACCACGCAATTACTAGTTTTTCAACATAACTGTTATGAAATATTATTGTTTTACTAAAATTATATGCCTTTTGACCATATTTATGCATTTTTAAGTGTTTTTTTTTACCATAGTGCCATTATAGCTACACAAAACAGGCATATTCCTATAGTGGTTATAGTTATAAAATCAATAAAAACAGGTCGTTTTAGATTTTTTCGAGGATATTTTCGACAAGTCGTACTGTTTTCACTAAGATAAGCAACAGAAATGAGTTTTATGTAGCTAATTTACTAAAAACAGGCCAAAATTCGCTTATATGGCTGAATGAAAAATTGACATCAAATCAAGCACACTCTTCCGGGTGTAGGTTGACGACAAGTGTGATGCAGTACTTTAGTCAATAGTTTCATCGATCAAATTTATACATTTTTTTACGATCAAATTACGGAAGAATCCAATGTTATGGCAGTAATCCTTGCTATTTATACGAAAACAGCTTCTAAACTAAGTTTCATTGATATTATACACCGTTTTTGATGCATCTTTGTTTACCACCACTATAGGAATAAGACGACTATAGGAACCATACCACCTGTGTAGGATTGCACCCTACACTAGATAACCTTAAACTCGCGATTCGAGTTTCAAAGGGAGCAAAAATCAGCACGATACCAAATACACATGAGAGCGCTGACAAGTGTCAAGTAAGAGCTACCCGCCAAGGACTCTGTACAAGATTTGCCAGCTGGGTGATTTGAAGATATAGAACAATAAATTCTGACTCCACAATCTGTGCTGTTAACTGAATTCTGCATGTATTTCTTGGGGTAGTTATTACAAAGTGCTGTGTTGCGTTAGCGATGTTTACCTTTTGGGGTTTGTACGCTGGCTTAATTTCCCCTCTTTCCGTGAACATACAAATGTTTCCTTATGATTAGCCAATACACCACCCTTTGACCCCATAGTTTGCATAATTGACTATGTAGATGGCGCTACTTTGAAGTGTGGAATAGTTGTGTTATTGCCTCGAGATGGCGCTGCTCTTGGTTTTACGGCTTACTTCGCGTATACAACAAATTGCCTACATTTGGCGCATTTAAATCCTAAACACCACCATTATAGGTACAACGAAGCAGCCACAATAATTTGTATTTTTTCGTAAATTTGATGGATTTCATGGTAAAAATGGTTGTGATTGTGAAGATAAAACATATTCCAATTGCTATGTGTTAAAATATTCAGAAATTGTCGTTCCTGACACTTTAAATCCATTAAAACACATCGGTACCACTACAAATTGCACCACTATTGGTACATTTACCCTAGTTGGAATTCGTGAGAGAAAGCAAATAAGCTCTATTATTATCGATAACTATATCAAACGTTAGACAGGTAAAATATACAAAGAAAATCATAAGATGACGATAAGCTTAACACACGATACACCTATTTTCTGTAAGCCACGGAAACTTTCTTTTGCGGAACGAAATCATGTCAGTGAAATTGTTAAAGATCTTCTTAAAAGAAAAATAATCAGACAAAGTAATTCAGCATATGCTTCTCCAATTGTTTTAGTTAAAAACAAAAATGGTGAAACAAGGATGTGTATTGACGTGAAACGGGGAAGAATAAAGAAGCGTGCGCGAGCGACGGAATGTGCGCGAGAAGAAAAGGAATAAAAATAACGGGCGAGGATGTTAACAAAATAGTGAAAAATCAGGCGAAAGAACAAGCGGTAAAGATGTTGTCTTTACCTAAATAAATAACGAGAAAAAAAAAACATTAGTGAAGTGATAATTGGATATAATAGACAAAGTGCCGATGAAGTATTCATCAGACGACAACTGTAAGCCGCAAACCAGGAAGATGCACGCTGCCCACCTGCAAGCCGCCGTAGCCGCCTACAAGGAAGACGCACGCCGCCCACCAGCAAGCCGTCGCAGCCGCTTACCAGGAAGACCAAGCCGCCCACCAGCAAGCCATCGCAGCCGCCACTAACCGAAGAGATGAGCACCTGGCACGGGTTAAAAAACTTCAACGAGGACGGCGAGTACGTAGGACCATACATCCCGAACGAGAAGGATATTGAGGATCAGCGGATCGAGATCCTGGAACTACTGAGAAACGCCGGCAACAGGGAGATGGAAAACAACGTAGAATACATATACGCTAATTATAAAGAAAATAAATTTACAATTCGAGAGACATTTTACAGGGCTACAAATGTCTTAATGACATTATCAAATTAGAAAAGAATAAAAACAACTAAATAACAAGAAAAATATTTTTTTTGCATTCGTACATATTATTATCAACAAGAAAAAAATTCTTTAGCTCTTTTACTATCAATAAAAATAATAATAATAAAAAAATCTTCTTTTACAAAAAAACAAATTTTTTTTTCTCTTATAAAAATTTTATAATTTCTCTTATAAAAAATTATAAATAAAAATTGTCCACCTTGAAATTTTTTTTCTCTCTCTCTCTTTTTCCACTTTTATAATATTTACTCTAAATACTTTTCACAGTTAAAAACTCAAAAACTCAATAAACTAATAAATAAAATAAAATAAAGAATTTTTCTTCTTAATTAAAGAAAATAAATAATATAAAAATATAAGTCTGCTTTCTCTAGAAAAAAGTGTACTTAGTTTTATGTATGAATTTAATTTTTTTCCCAAAATCATTATAATCCAAATCTCGACCATATGACTAAACTAAAAGAAATTGTTAGGCCGAAAATACACGGACCGGAATTTCGCGGCAGCGGAATTCCGCTTGCTGAAAAATGTATGGATATGACAGTTGGGGAAAGTTGCTGTTGATACTTTGTATATGGGTTTGACAGCAGGCGGAATTCCGCGGCCGCGAAATTCCGATCCGTGTATTTTCGGCCTTAGGAGACTAGAACTTATTTACACAACCCTACAGCAAAACAAAAGGAATATTAGACAGTGCGCATTAGCCACATATAGATTACAAGTAGACGAAATATATTCCGTATTCAGGAAAGAAGTAGAGACCAACTACGAAAAATACAGCGACTCAGAAATCATGTTCTATAACAACATTATCCAAAATTTAATAACCAACATAATAGAAAAAGTTAACAACGAGACAATTAACACCGACAACAGTACTAGCGACTTGAATAAGACGTTAAAAACACACAAAAAACTTACGTTTAAAACCACTGCTCACGTCGTTAATAATATCAATTTTATCTATAGATAAAAGACAAAAACAAATCGTTCCGATTGCGAACATTGCCCACACAGCTATTAAAACAAATACGAGCGTAGACTCAAATAACAAACCACACATGGATGGTTTAGAGATCCTAAAAACGGCCACCAGCCTCATACCTACATTTAGTGGTAGATATGACGAAGCTGAAGCCATGTTAGCTGCTTTAGAAACAATGAAAGAAGCAGTAGATGAACAGCACCACAGACTAATAATGCGGGTGGTACAATCAAAACTAAATGTTGCAGTCAGCCGAGACTGCAGCCTCTTCGCACACTCGATGTGTTACATTTGTAACCGTGCCGACGAACCGCATGATTATACGAATTACCGTATCAATAAGGGCGGTGGCAACGCTTTTTCGCATGCGATTTTATCGGACGGCCTGTCAAATTTTTGTATGGGATTTGACAGATAACGTCGGACGACGAAATCGCACGTCCGACGTTATCTGTCAAATCTCATACAAATCTCGTCCGATAAAATCGCATCCGATGAGCGTTGCCACGGGCCTAAACGATGCGCAATCTCAGATTGCGCATATATTCGTTTTATCAAAACATAAGTCATTTCGCGTAGCCAACCCTGAGCTATAAACGTCATTTCCATACAATTTCAGATTGCGCCAAGATTGCGCATAAATTTTCAAGAATATATGTTCGAAATATATAAATTTTTTTTGACAGATAAATATATCAAACCGATCCGTTTGACAGATAAATATATGCGCAATCTGAGATTGCGCATCGTCTATTGCTACGGTTAGGTAAACAAACGGCTGTCATACCAATTAGGTAAACAAACGGCTGTCAGGGTTGTGTTGGGGTTAGGATCTTGAGCGCCAAAGTGACAGTCGACAATCTCTAAGATCAGGGAAAAAGGGCAATGATCGCGATGTAGCGATGGCCCGGCGGCCATCGCGGGAAAAACGTTATAAGAGGAACGCGCGTAGGTCACGTTAGCTCTCTACGTTTTATACCGTGCAAGGAATACTGCGTTTTTAAAAACCCCGCTTAAAGCTTGTGATGTTTTGTGAATAAACGAATTTTAAAATAGCACAAGTACAATCGCGTCGTTATTGAAACGGTTTTTACGGTTGTCGAGGAGTCGACAAGTGGCGTTCGCAACATTAAAAAAAAACGCGCATAGTTCGTGAATACGTCGCGTAATCAAATTGCCACCGGTAAGGCATCGTTACAGTGTCGCGTGTGCAAAGTGAAGCTTGCAGAATGTCCCGTACACCGAGCCTGGACTGGAGCCGCTTCCCTCCTCCGTTAACAGGCCAAGCAGCATCCGTGGATACGGCAGGAACAGCACAGACCCAGTGGCCAACTCTACAATTAGGCCATTGGAAGCTGGACGGGCATCATCGAGGCAATCTTCGAGGGCGTCAGCTACGCGAAACGAGACCTTGGACGAGTTGGTTACGTGAGCTCGCGAAGCCAAGCGCGAGCTGAGAGCAATCGAATGCGAAATAGCTGACGTTATGGTAGAAACGACGTCATCGATTGCCGTGAAGGAAAAGGATATAAATCAGTGGTTACGTGATACTGATCGTGTGGGGGAAGTGGATCAGCGTCAGCCTGAGACTCGTACTCAAGCCGATTGATGGCCGGGGCTTCCTTGATATTGATTATACAGCAACTTACCGTCAACTTTTGCCCCACGAGGTGTTTGGCTGCCTTTGACGGTAGCCTAACGCGGGCTCGTTTTGTGCCATCAGACAGTTGCCACATGCTGACCTTAGTAACGCCGGCACTAGCTTGCAACTTTTTTTCTATGGCCTCCTTTAATTTTTATCCGTTTGCGAGAGGATCGATGTGAGTGATGAGAATCTCTGTTATCACTCGCGCGATGCCAGCATTTCCGATAATTTGTTGCACTTCCTGTAGCTCCAGCGATGAGTCTAACGTGCGACTGAGCTGTATCCGAAGACGGGCAGCGTGAGTACGGCGGTCGATCACTACGTGATGCGCCAGATCTTTATGCGCTGGGTCGAGCTTAATGGCATCCTTAACCTTACCGTAAACAGTTTTTTAGGTCTGGTTTTCGTCTGGGATGACTTCTACCTTACCAACATTATGCCGACGCACCGTATGCTGTTGCTGGCGTTGATGTTGTTGTTCCGGTTGCTGGCACTCCTACTGCGTGCCAGCCACCTGTCCACCTGTCGATGAGACTGGCTTTGCTGCTGCTGGTGGCCACGCGGTTTGCTGGTATTCCGCCCCCGGTGTTTGCGGCTCACTACCTCAGCAAAACTGCCTTGACCACCGTCCTCCTCCGGGTCGAACGATACTCCCGACTCTGGAAATTGAGGCGATACAGCCGAGGTAGACGGGCCTATTTGCTGGTGCTGCTGCTGTGGCGGTTGCCGCTGTTTCCTCTGATGCTGCTGTTTTCGACGTGGCTAAGGTGTTGGTGTTGTTGATGTTGATGCTGCCGATAGCTACTAGTAGCGGCCCCCTGCATAAGCAACTTGTTGAGCGCAATACGGTCGCGCGCATGTGCTACACGCATCTAATCCATTTCTTCACGGGCAATAAATTCCCGGCGCTCCGCATACTCCTACTGTTTGGTCATGAGGATGCGCATCTGTGTTAGCTCCTCATTGATGCGTTCGTTCTTTGCATTCGCCTCGGTCAACGAGTTAGTGAGCTGCCTGATGGCCTCTCTCATCACCGTAAGCACTAGCGAAGCTGCTTGCCTCTGCGTTGCTCCGCTGCTTAGCCGCTGTCCTGCAGCCACGGGACGGTTGCCAAGCTTCGGCACTGTTGCGTTGCTGGCATTCGAACGCAGTGACCTCCCGAGGGTCGACATCATACTACTTAAATCTACCACCCTTGCTATTTGTCTGCTATTTGGTCTTATCCGAGCGTTATCTCACTCTTGTCTGACACTTTAATTAGTAGCTCCTCATGAAAAGAAAGAGAGGACGAGAGCAGGGAAATCGTTTCTCTTTCTCTGGGAGCACTGCTCGTTAACCTCGAACGTTATTTAAAATCCTTTATTGTTATTTTCTTTGTTTATGTGATCGAGTATTTGTCTCAGCCCATTAGATGAAGCTTTGTTCTCTGGGCTTGTTTTTTGTCAGTTGGGCGTGACGTCTGTCCAATGTCACCCGGTTTTCGCCATATTGTTGTTCCAGCCTTGGGCCCTCACACTTTTACCTTTTTAATGAAAAACACTCCACTTTCTACTCGGTACCTGTGCGGCGCACACACTCCGTCACTGCACACGTCTACCAATGTTTCATTTTAGGACTATACTGGTGTTTCCACGATAATTTCCTAGTTTAACATATAGCGCACTTTTGGACGTCAGCACTTTTTTGACAGCTAGTACACCCTATACAGCAAGGTGGATTTAAAAATATCAGGTGGTGGACTCTAGTGCATTTTGACAATTCGTCACTTGACGTAAGTTCCCCACGATTCAAACTTTGTTTACATTGATTAAATTGGTTCATATAATTTATCTACCCAAATTAAATATTCTTAAATATATTAATTAAATATATAAATTTAATTTCGATTAAATATTCTTTATAAATATATTTTGGACTTTGCGAGTTCTTATTCAACATTAAAGCATAAATTAAAGTGTGTTATTTTGTGTTATTCTGTGAATTTATTCTATAATTTATTGTGTTTTCGACATTTTTGATGATAAAAACTAAGAAATCATTATTTTTTTCAATTTTCACATTAATTTCTCATTATCTATGAGCCGCATGGACAATTTACGTGATATTAGAACTCTTACTCACATTATTTTAAATTTTGTGCATAAACAAATCATCAACTCTTTTGTTTATATATCTCATTTTTTCGATAAAATCAATAGACACACAAAAATGCACATAATAACAAAGAAATCTTGTCTATTTGCTAAGCTTTGTTTGCGGAAACCAATGGTTAACGGTTTTAAAATGACGTAAAGTCCCTCAACTATGGCGACCCCCCAAAGGCCCTTATCCACCACCTGATATTTTTAATCAACCTTGCTATACAGTCTGATCCCGAGTTACACTGTTCTCGACTTACGCGGATTCGGAGATACGCGGTTTTCTAAATTTAACAGATTAAATGTCAAATCGATTTTATCGGACGGTCTGTCAAATTTTTGTATGGGATTTGACAGATAACGTCGGACGACGAAATCGCACGTTATCTGTCAAAAAAAATATAAAAAATTTGACAGACCGTCCGATAAAATCGCATGCAACGATAAAATCGCAATCGCATGAAAAAGCGTTGCAACCACCCATATGGACAAACAGATTCACGCACATACGTTTCAACACATTCCGTGATGGGATTGTTTAGTGAGGTGATTATTTCATAGTAGTGGTGTTATTTAATCGAACACCCAAGGTGTGTTTATTTAGAAGGTGAATTATTAGCACGTTTGTCGGGCGCCATCATTGAATATTGTTATGTCTGTTGGCAGGACAGCCCACTGTGCGGTGTGAACCCCTTTGGCTAACAGTGCGTCCACCGGCACTTCTATACGCACCTCGGGGAATAACAAGTGACAGCCGCCGGATGCCGGGGGCACATGGAAACAAGAGAATTGTAGAAGAGACGCGTAACAACAGGTTGTGAAATAAAGTACAAGAAAACGTAACAATGTCAAATCGCATATAATTTTCTATACCCTTCTGCAGCCCTTCCCGATTTTAATACCGGAGCCCACAGTATTGTTATGTCAAGTCGTGAAATTTCAATTTGCTCTGAAACACTTTACCTCCTAATATCCATGCACCTTGCCCCACACTTATCAGTTTTGTTCATTTTCTTCAATCGGATAGAGAATAGTCGTGTTCAGATCGTTGACAAGGCCAGTAAACTTAAATTCATCGCAGATTATCAAATTGAAGCAAAATGAAGCGCGGTTTCGCTAAAAATACGCATAACAAGAAGAATTCAGTGTGGTTGGTCGTTCATTCATTCATTTGTATTTATTTCTTAGATGTACATTAATCCTGAATTACCATTTAGTATTTTACATCGGCACCGGAGTTTCCATAACGCAATATTTCGTTGATTTTTATTGCACTAGGCATTGTGGACACTATTCCTGGTGTTAAATGAATTTGACGTATTGATGGAGGAAAAATTACAAAAAACACCTTTTAATTTGGCTATATTTTCTAAACTATGTACAAACTTATTACTATAAGTAAAACTATACTAGGGGAACTAATTCATATTGGGATTTACAATTAGGGAGAAAGTAGTATTTACAAATAGAAATATCGTTTTAGATGAGGTTTCGTAGGGTATGTATGCCACTATTTGTTGGGCAGAGGTATTTGCACAATAAATGAATAATTACAGCGCGTTCACAATACTAAATAATAGGATCGAGTTTATTCACGTCTTAACGCTGATGATAGTTCAAAGCAAGAGAGAGAAAAAAGGAAGAAGAAAATGATGCGCACTTTAGGCGCGTCACACCGCATTGTTTATCTATCAAACAGATGATGTTGGCAGCTCTGTTATGGCAATCAGAATTATGGCAAAGATCAGTTGATGTTTCAACACTATTTGTGCATTTAGATCGATATTTAATATTGATTTTTTCTATAAACTCGTTAATTCTGTCAATTTAAGCTTTTCTATGAATAATGCTAATACTGTACCAAGGCGGGAGATTTAGTATTCGTTTTAAGAATTTGTTTTGAAATATCTGTGTAGCAGCCCACTGTGCAGTTCGCGTGGCTCGTACGCAGAGTACGAGCTGTCATCAAGAGAGCTGTCAGAATTCCTTGGCGTGAACGAACGTTTGGCGCCCATTTTGAGAGCAGACCGATTTGGAAAAGTAAAAATAAAAAAATTGAACTTTAAGCTAAAGTGGTGACCCCGACGTGATCCGTCACTATTTTTCACAATTACGAACGAATACAAACAATGAAGAACGAGAACGCAGCTGTACCGTGTGCTCAGCATGTTTATACTGGTGAAAGTGTAGCATCATCATCATCATCATCCGCGGCTGTTGCAGCAATTGCTACCCCGCGTCTTAATCCACCAGTTATGGCCGACACCAACATTGACGCATACTTTATGTCCCTCGAGTTTTGGTTTGCTGCATCTGGAATCTCCGCCCAACATGACTCTCAACGGTACAATATCGTCATGGCTCAGGTTCCCCCGCAGAAACTTGGTGAACTTCGCACAATTGTCGAGAATACTCCAACTAGTGGAAAATACGCATAGGGTAAGTGTACCAATTATGGACATAGTTTGTCATTAATACGCACTTTTCGCGGCTGTATTAATTCGTCTTTTACCCAATCTCACGTTCCTCAATGCATTTTGGATGTCTGAAATGTGTAAAACCTGCACATATTTTTTAATTTGATTGATTTTAATCATTAATTGCTGAAAAATTCAAATTACTTCTGCTTCTTAATGTACCAATTATGGCACTAGTGTTCCTAATATGGCTATAAGAGGGGTCCTATTATGGCCATATATATTAAACCATATATTTTACATTAAAAAAATCGCTTCATGTTATGAAACTATAACATATGAAAGAAAACTACGTGTAAACCAAAATCCGTAATAAAAATTAGCATTTATATTAGTTTCATATAATGAGAAAGGCTCATTTGATAGTATAAATAATGTCGCTTAAACGCGGTGTCATTGCTCTAGTTTTTTGTGATATTGTGATACATTTTACACCAGTTATTTGTTTCATTCAGTTCATGTATTGCATTTCATTCACTTATAAATTAGTTCATAATATGATTCATAACTTTTACATTTTAATATAAGGAACTATTGATGATTTTGGTAGCTTATAAATGAGTTGGATCAAATTGTTTAGCCCTACAAGCCATTTTAATTGCGCATTCTGGCGTTTTTGTCCCCTAATTTAGCCTTTGGTGAAGATGTCTTTGATTTTCCTTTAATTTTTTTACGCTCTTCCATCCTAGCACGTTTTTCATTTTCCCGTTTTTCTTTGGCCTCTTGGCGTTGTAGGGCTCTTATTTTCTTTTGTTGCAGTTCTTTTTCTTTTTGCTCTTTTACTTTAAGAAGTGCATCTCTTCGTTCCTTAGCTGTTAAGACAGGTTGAAATGATTTTTTATAATTTCTATGTCTACCACAACGGTGAGGTGTAGCGGGTAGATTCAACACCTCTGAAAGTCGGCGTGTACTAATAACCAATGATGCGTCTTTTCCATCTTCGCATTGAGTCTCAATGTCCTTTTCTGGGAGATCATGATTGTTTACGATTCTTGCATCAACTACAGACAAAGAAACAGTGAGAATTATAATTCGTTCATTTAATAATTCCAGACTAAATTTCATAAAATACAGCGATGTTTTAATGATTACTTACCATAATCCATCATTTCGGGTAGTTCTGAATCCGTACAAGTAGTTTGTGGTTCAGTGGAAGATGTCAAAGGCAATATATGACATAATATATTAGAGCCTCCAGCTTCAATTTTTTCGTAATCTGTCATATCTATTGATATATAAGTATCCAAAGGAGATACGATATCCATCTTTTTGGATGAAGAAGCCGATGTAAAATCGTCGTTAACGACGTCGTCGTTGTCGTAATTCCCTTCGAGTCCGTCTAAGCAGTTCAATCCATTGACTTCTACTGTAGATTTTAAGGCATGAAATCCAATATGCGGACGAACAAATTCACGATAAAAATAACGAATCACACGTTCTTCACGGGACAGCTTGTTGACGTCTCCTTCAATTTTAGCTATAGTTTCAGCTCCGATTATATCGTATGCTTCAACTATTCTATCCATACTAATGGTAACGCTTTGATCTACACTACCGTGTTGTGTGGTATCTGATTCCTTCTGGATTGATTCTTCAAAAGCTTCAGGTGTGACAAAAACATCGGTTGTTTCGTTCGTAATCAAGGAACCAGTTGCTGAAGTTGCGATGCACTTAGAATAGTCGATTGCATTCGAATCGAACGGATGCAGACCACATGCTCGAAACCCATTTTTGATCGTCGAACTTTTGATACCATTCTCGATAGCCATACTTAATACTGATGCAAAGTGCAAAGTGTTCAGAATACTACCGGGATTATTGAATTTCCAGCTTTCTACCGACTTTCTCCATTCAGTTTTTAAAGGTTTGAAAACCGCCACATCTGCTGGCTGTGTGATGTGCGTTGTATTTGGATACAAACAGATCAGTATAATACCAAGTGATTGGCATAGATCTGCCACATTCAATCCAATATGCGATGCATGTCCATCAACGAACAAAATTACTGGAAATGTTGCGTTTTTCCTCACCAGAAAGGGATGAAATATTTTCTCAACATATCCCAAAAAGTTTGGAGTATCCATCCAACCACGCTCACTTTGACCGATACCCCATTCTTCCGGAAAGCTTTGCACCAAATCCTGCCGAAGACGTTTACCAGGGAGGATAACGTGTGGATTCACTATACTACCATGTGCCCCAAATGGAAACATTACAGTTATATTTTGCTTAGCAGCCGCTTGCTCTGCTTCATACACATTGCGAGATCCAATTCGGGCAATAACCTCCTTTGATTTGGGGTGTAGAAAGAAAGAGGTTTCGTCAGCGTTAAATACTCTAGAAGGATCGTCTAATATTTCGTGCAGTCCGTTTTTTGTTAGCCAGCTTGTTATCATTTGAAACCATCCACGGATATCATTTTCACTCACTCGGCTACTAGCCGAAGATAATATTTCTGGCGTACGAAAAGAAAATCCTGGATTACGTTTCATGTAGTTGCGCAGCCATTTGCTTCCTAAAATAAGTAAAGACTAAAAATTATTAAAGATTTAAAGCACATACTAAATGGTACTTTCCTGGTTGATTGTTTCGGAATGGAGTTGATCGATCCGGATTTGCTTCAAAAAATTCTTTCATCTTCAACAACAAAGCTCTACGCGTAACAGGAAAGCCGCGATCTTGCATATTGCTTAACCAATCTGCAAGTTTCTGTTCTTCTTGAGAAGATAGCACAGATTCTGGACCCGGCTTTGCCTTTTTTTCCATTGACGACTTATCCTATAGCGGATAGTAGATATTGGAATTCCAAATCGTTTGGAGGCTGCGTATACAGTTGAACCTGCATCAATAAATTCAATGCATTGGGCGATTGCCTCGTTCGAATATTGTTTCCGCTCACTCGCGGGTCCCATTCTGGAAATGCTTATTTGTTATCGAATTAAAGACGTATTTTACAATGTATTTGAAAGATAGCACGCACTTTATCTTCACTAGTGAATGTAGGAGACATTTATTGACAACAAATAGCATGACACATTGTTTATACTGAAAATGACAGAACATGGCGTACATGACAGTGCGAACATTTTTGACAGTTGAGTTGAACATTGTTTATACATTTTAAAATCGATTCGTTAAGTTTGTAGTGATAATTGGCAAAAGTTAAATATTCAAGTTGAAATTTGGATTAATAGTTTTAAAAGTCACTAAAAATCAACCGCAATGGTCTTCGAAAAAAGCTAACGAGTGTTGGCTCTTCTGAGGACTGATTTTAAACCCGGAATAATTAATAAATGATAGTGTCCTATACGTTGCTAATGAAAACCATGATCAGAATACGGTTTATAATTTATATTAAAATGCTTTCGAACGTTTTAAAAGGAAATAGATTGGTTTATACAACAGGAAGTATTCCTTATGGCCATAATTGGTACTATGGCCATAATTGGTACATTTGCCCTAGTGCGATAATTGGTACATCGTTGTTAAGTTGTACCAATTATGGACATATGGCAAAAAGGCACATTTTCGATGCAAAATTGATAAATTATGATGTGAAGCTGTTAAATAACAAGCGTTTTACATCATAATGGTGTTTTTTCATATAAAAATATGTTTAGATGCTTGTAAATCACTAATATCCTACAGTGGTGCTCTTAGCAAAATGGTAAGAGATGGCCAAAATCTTAGCGGAACATTTTAGAAGAGTGATATTTTATAAATGGATGTTTCTGACACGTAACTAATGAAGCATGAATATTTTAAAAGGTTCATATTTGATGCAAAAAATCCATCCGTGGGTGCATAATGTAAATTTACTCTTTTAGAGCAAAAATAGTGGTCGTTATGGCCATAATTGGTACTATGGCCATAATAGGTACACTTACCCTATATCAAATCAAAGCTGACGGAACATTTCGCTGACAGCCAGCAGCGGCGTTTGCATCGTGTGTTGTCTGAAATGCCCCTTGGAGATTTAAAGCCTAGCCATCTTTTTAACGAGATGAAGCGAGTTGCCGGCGATTCTCTAGGGGACACCTTGCTGCTAGACTTATGGGCAGCTCGACTTCCTGCTCACGCCAAAGCAGCAGTAATCACTTCGCGTGGTGATGCCGCTGACAAGACGACTATAGCTGATGCTATTGTCGAATCTATGAGCTTGCGAAATATTAGCTCTATCGGTCAGGAAACAACTACAACTGCTCTCAATGTAACATCGAGTGACCAACTGTTGATGACAGCGCCGCATAATTAGGTCATCACGGCCTGGGAACTGACCGACCGAACGAAAACAATTGTAAGCAAATCTAATGTAAACAATATCGACCAAATAAAAACTGCTGATCGCGATCGATCAGCAGAAAATTAGTATATAAGTTAGGAATAAGCATGAATAAATCGACTTTCAAGCACAAGAACTCAAAGACTAAGTTGTTTGTCTGTTCCAAGCCAAGTCGGACGGTAAAATCCTCCTGTCTTGGCGCTTCCCAACGAGTTCAGACTCGGTGCGGAAAATATATGGTGGCTCCAGAGAGGATTAGTAGAGACCTCGCAACGTACAAGTCGGAGGATAACTTCCGATCTTGAAACCCAGAGTCGGCAGGAACATACAAGTCGGAGGTTAGCTTCCGATCTTGACGAACGTATTCCTGACCGATAGAAAAAAACAACCGGCGCTCCAACGGAGGAAGGTTCGTAAAAGCGGAAAACATCGCGAATGTATAATAGTAGCCAAAAACGTAAAGTGCAACAAACCAAAAGAGTGCAAAAAAAAAAACGCCTGAAACAGTGGTTAAGAAGTCCAAGGTACAGAGACAGAATTCAGTAAGGCGCCGTACGATCACCGATATATTGTGATTGAATAAAGACACCGGTGGTAAAAAAAAACGACGTTCGCTATATCGTTTCGGTCGTACCACAGGTTTGTAAACAAAACAAAAAGGGTGTGTGTGTGCAGTGAAACGCAACCTCAGAAAGGGCGTTTAAAAACGGACGACCTGAGAACATCTGATCGAAAATCATTACGTAGCGTACTAGTAACAAAGTGCAGTGTAAACAATTACGCGTGTGGCACACATTCGCAGTGAGAACGTAGTAAAACCCACAAGACGCTAACGACCGCGGTTTACGGACGTTCCCGTAAAGCACCGGCAGTGTACTCCAATTACAACAACACAAGTAAATGTGCGGATCAAGAAAAGATCAACAGTTGGGGAGTGTAACAATACGGGACGTGCATACAAAAAAGAAATCTTCGAGCTAAACCGTATCCGGATTTAGCATTTCCGGGAAACCACAAACATAAAGGTGTTGATAAGAGTGCGAACTAGTGGAGTAGTACGTGTCCAGCTTATTGACGAGTGTTGATACGGTGATCGGTAGCCAATGGTCATCGCCCCGGAAGACCCGATTATCCAACGAAAAAGCGTGGCGGCAATACTACCCAAGCAGCGGATCTGAAGGCGACCAGAAGACAGGGGTACTGACGACACCGCGGGGGATCACCTGAAGACGACCTCGAGCAGGACAAGCAGGGGCGTTGTAAGAGCAGCAACGACACGACGACACCCATCCAGATCGGCAGCGACAGCCCAGTTACTTTATCCACCGGTTACGCAAAGTGAGTAGTATGGATATCATATTTAAAAGCAACCCGAAAGGCAATTGCAAGCTATGCAAGAACCCCGATGAGTGGGACACACAAGTTAATTGTATCGAGTGTGACAGATGGTTACATCTCAAATGTCTGAAGCTAGAAGGTCCCGTTAAAAAATATGTGTGTCCAAAATGCTACACAATAGCTGAGGAACGCAAGGGAAATAGGGAGGCCTTAATGCAAACAGAGAGGCTACTAAAAGAAAAAACTGAAGCGGAAAAAAGAAATAGAGAAGAAAACGAAAGGTGTGAGAAATAAATCGAAAGACTAGAAGACATATTAAGAAATGAAGAAATACATAACCAACCCGACACAACTCACCTACAAGACGACCTACAGACACTTACAACAAACGTAAATAAAATGGCAAACTTGGGTTTTGCTCCACGCAAGAAGACAGTTTTAAAACTTCCGGATTTCTATGGCAGTTATAGAACATGGCCTCGTTTTAAACTACTGTTCGAAGAAACCACTCGAACAGAAAAATTTACGAATTTGGAAAACCTTACACGGCTCCAAACTCACCTTAAGGGAGATGCATTGCGATCTGTTAACGGGTTGATGTTGAACCCAAGTAACGTGGATGCAATCTTGGAAAGATTGGGGAGGTTATATGGCAACCCAGTTAGCATTTTTAACGCCTTACTAAAAGACCTTATGGTGGTTAAACGGGCATCTTTGGAAAATCCATCTTCGATTATTCAGTTCTGTAACGCACTGAATAACATGGTGGAAAATATGACCATGTTGAACCAAACGGAGTACTTGATGGACCAAAGGCTCCTTACTGATCTGGTCGCAAAACTCTCTCCGGACCTTAAAACCAGGTGGCTCAGAGATTCACTTAACGAGGAAGGTGACAAAATCAAAACCTTGAAAGATTTCAGCAAATGGTTGAAACCAACAGAAGACGTGGCGATCACACTTCTTGCTATGGAAGGTGGTCAAAGAGACAGACCGGCGAGGCTGAATACTCACTATTCAGCCAGCCATCAAATTTCAAATAAAAACTGTCTAATTTGCAGCCGACGTCATGAAACCATATCTTGTTACAAGCTAAAGAATGCCTCAGTAAACGAAAGATGGAAAATGCTGAAGGAGAAAGACGTTTGCTCTAACTGCTGCAAATTCTCTAACCATGCGGTCATTAACTGTCGCTCAAGGCCGCAGTGTACAGTGGATGGTTGTGGACGACGACACAACACCATATTGTATGAAGAAAAATTCAACTCAATGGGCGCGGCGTCAAAAGCACATTTAAATTTTCATCAAAACTCGGAACAATACCTATTTCAAGTTCTGCCAATAACTGTCTATAACAAAAACAACTCCATCGAAACATTTGCATTGATAGACCCAGGATCCTCAACAAGCCTCATGACAGAAAGCCTAAGACAGAAACTAAATCTGCATGGCCCAAGGAAGCCGTTAACACTTTCGTGGACAAATGGATGCAACCAGGTAGAGGATACAAGCACGTCGGTATCTCTGAAACTCAGAGGTCCAAACGGCAGGCTGCTTTATGTCAAGGACATTAGGACAGTAAATGAACTGGACCTACCCACTCAAAGCATCAATGCAAACGTGTTGAAGAGAAAATTTTCCCACTTAAAGACGGTAAATATTTCAAGCTACAAAAATGCTAAACCCACCATTCTGTTAGGACTTCCACATGCTTATTACACGCAAGCTGTGGAGTACAAATCAGGAGCGCCCAATGAACCAGTGGCGCACAAAACACGCATTGGTTGGGTCGTATTTGGAAAGTGCAGAGATGGTGATGCAAAAGAAAATCAACATCTTTTCACAATACAGGATAAGAAAGAGGAGGAAGAAAAGTCAATGAGGGACCTGATGAAAAGGTTTTTTTCAACAGAAGAATTTGGCGTAAGGGAAACCAAATTCACCCCAAAATCAAAGGATCATGAAAGAGCCCTAAGTGTAATGAATGACACACTGAAATATACAAATAATCAGTATGAGATTGGCCTACTTTGGAAAGATCCCAATGTATCCTTACCAAGCAGCTACGCACAGGCGCTAAGAAGGCTTGAAAGTCAAGAACGGAAAATGAAAGGTAATGACGAGATGAAAACCTGGTATAAAAATCAAATTACTGATTATGTTCAGAAAGGTTACGCTCGTAAACTAACACCATTTGAATTGCTGAATAGAGATCCAAAGATCAATTACATTCCCCATTTTATGGTCATCAATCCAAATAAGCCAACTCCAAAACCAAGACTGGTTTTCGATGCAGCTGCAAAGAACGAAGGGATTTCACTTAACTCTACTCTCTTGTCCGGACCAGACGCCACTACGTCAATTTTTACAGTATTAATCCGCTTTCGCGAATACCCTATAGCCTGTTCAGGGGACATCAAGGAGATGATCCATCAGATACGGATCCGCAAAAAAGATCAAGTGGCTCAAAGATTTTTATTCAGGGATAATCCACGCAACGAACCCCAAGTATACGTTATGAACGTCATGACCTTCGGTGCCACATGCTCTCCTGCTTGTGCCCAGTTCGTTAAAAATGAAAACGCCTTAAAATATAAAGACAAATACCCCACTGCAGTGGAAGCAATAGTAAAAAACCACTATGTTGATGATTATCTTGATAGTTTTCGGACTATCAATGATGCAATCAAGACTACTAACGAGGTTTGCCTCATACATGATAGAGCGCATTTCTTTATGAGAAATTTCGTTTCTAACTGTCAGGAGGTAATAAGAAGCATCCCAGATGATAGATCCTCACAACAAGAGCTGCTGCACATCTCTAATAAAGATATGAATTTTGAGAAAATTTTGGGGCAATACTGGGACAAAACAAACGATGTGTTAAGGTATAAGCTTAAGCATACCCCGTGTTCCATAATTTCAAAAAGAGAAATGCTAGCCTACTTGATGAAAATATATGATCCATTGGGGCTAGCGGCAAACTATACTACGCAAGCGAAGGTCATCATCCAAGAAATTTGGAAAACAGAACTGGATTGGGATAGCCCAGTACCAGAACGCATAATGGAACAATGGCAAAGATGGAAGGAAAGAATAAAGGAACTAGAACACATACAAATACCTAGATGCTACTCGGTGGCTAGCAATATCGAAGTAACTGAGTTACACACTTTCGTTGACGCTTCGGAGAAAGCGTTCGCAGCAGTAGTGTACTTAAGAACATTAACAGAAAAGGGGATTGACGTAAACATAGTGGCGGCAAAAACGAGAGTGGCACCAATAAAACCACTCTCAATTCCTAAGCTGGAACTTCAAGCAGCAGTACTCGGAGTCAGACTCGCCGAGACTGTTAAGGAGGAATTAAGAATTACCACTGATAGGGACTATTATTGGTCAGATTCCAAAACCGTCCTAGGATGGATCAATGCCGATCCACAAAAGTACAAACAATTTGTGGCGGTAAGAATTGGAGAGATTTTAGATACTACCAATGCTAGTCAATGGAAGTGGGTCTCCTCCGAAAGTAATCCTGCAGACGAAGCAACCAAGGTAGTTACAAGAAAATCTATATGGCTGAATCCCAGTATTTCTTAAACAAAGGGAAATTGAATATAGGGACCCCAAGCTAATCATTACTCATGAAGAAATCCGTCCAAATCTTATGATTAAAACCATAGAGAAGAGAACATTCAACTTTATAAAAACCGAATGGTGTTCAAATTGGCTAAGACTGAAGAGATCACTGGCAATCAATTTAAAATATATAGAATTTTTGAAAAGCAAGGTCAAGCGATTAGCATTTTCCCCGATAGTAGAAAAGGAAATCCTGGATAAAGTAGAAAAACTCCTAATGCAAAAGGCACAATGGGAGATATACGAAGATGATTTAGTTCAGCTTTCACTCAATGGACAAGTCTCTAAAAACAGCACAATAAAGAATCTCAATCCACAAGTAATAGAAGGACTACTACGAGCAAGGGGACGATTAGCAAATATATGCTACCTCTCCGATGACGTGAAACAACCCATAATATTACCCAAGAGGCATCACGTGACAGAATTGATCATACAGCATTATCATGAACGCTACATGCATAAAAAGATGGAAGCAGTTATTGCGGCAATCCGGCAAAGGTTTTGGGTAATCGACCTTAGGGCCGTGGTAAGAAGCGTGATCAGCAAATGCCAGCGTTGCAAAAATGAACGCGCACGTCCCATTGCCCCGATGATGGCCCCCTTCCAGAAAGCCGAGCCGCTGTGTTCAAAAAACCCTTCACCCATACAGGTGTAGATTACTTTGGGGTAATCACGCCGGGTAGTAGAAGTTTATCCCGCTAAAGACGGGCAAGTTAGATCCGCAAAGATTAAAGTTGAAAACGGCGAATACAAACGCCCTGTTATCAACTTATCAGTACTAGAAGTAAAGGGCAAAAAAATTGCAGACGTACCTTCGTGGGGAGTTAAAAGACCGCTCAACATCGCCTACGTCAAGAAATTAGCTGAACAATTAAAAACTTCTCCTGCAAAAAGGAGGAAGCATCTCGTAAAACCTTATAATGGCCCGGTATCTATGCATTATAAGCCTGTTAGCCGCATGAAAACTAACAGACAATCTTTCAGTTAAACCAGTTGAAGAAGCTGGTATATTCTTCGACCACGAAGGAACGCTTCTCTTGAAAAGGGGTGTGTGGGAAACAACCTTCCACACGAAAATAAACCCCGAAAATGACACAGAGACTTTACTGACAATGGAGAAAGAGGTGACCACAGTATTCAAGGCACTGAGCGACATGGACACTAATCTTCTAAATTTGAAATTGACATTACAACAAAACATTCGACACGCACTTCAACTCTCACAGACTGCAGTAAAAAGACGAACCAAACGATCTAGCGGCATATTTGGATTTTTGAAAGGTATTCTTTTTGGAGAAGACGATATTGACGAACAGTTAGCCCTCTTTAGAGCTTCTGAAGACCAGAAATTGAAACATATATCGGAAGAAATGGCTCATAAAATCAAGCAGGGTGACAGACTTAGAAACGAACTTAATATGAAAATAGACCACATGAACGAAGGTATTAAGAGTCTTAATAAAAGCTTCAATGAAAACAAAAAAAAAAACGTACTTATAAAGCATGTCACAGAAACAATCATGCTAGCTGAAGACATAGTACAATACATTACGACAAGGTATCTAGAGTTAGAAATCCAGCCCCTTAGCATATTCGACTCGACGAAAATTTCCGAGAAGATACAATCAAGGTTACCCGATGGGTATATAATTCTAGACCACCCCCGAATTTCTAGCAAAGAGTTATTTAGGGGAGAAATAATAGTACATATTGAAAACGTCATCGTTTCGCAAGAGAGATTCAAAATATTCCATATCACTGTAATACCAAACCTAAAAAACTTTACAACTCTGGACTTAGATGAAAATGTAATAGCTATAAACGATATACACTATATATACCCTACAGATATTACGCGATACAATAGCACTCATTACGTGTCCTCCGATGTAGCCGTTAGAAGATCTAATGTCTTTAATTAATTTGGATTGTATATCCTCATCTTTCAGACATATAAAAACAGAATGCTTGTGTCGTATAAAACCAATTAAAAACTCAATAACCAAATTTGTAATCTCTCCCAGCCGAATAAAATCCTATACTACTCTTCTCATCCTAACGAAATATACCTCAAATGTAACAAAACACTGACAAATCCCGCGTATCAAGCTGGGGTAATAACACTTAGCCAAGACTGTAAAATACAGACCAAGAACATAGAAATCCAGCCAACCATGAACATTGAAGCTGTAGAAACAAAAATGTATTCCAAGCCGCTGGCCAAAATACTGAATTTAAGCGCAGAGCAAAAAGAAGAAACAAATAGGGATCAGCTCTACCTCATAATAATTACAAGTACAATAGCCTGCGTCGCCACTTTAATATTAGGAATAACCATAGCATTTATTATCAAACAAGTACGAGCTAAAATGTACACTTTACGCCCCCCGCCGTTTAAACCGTCCCCAAATAGTAACCCCTCTACGAGGAATTACGGGGGTCAGGATGTTGATGACAGCGCCGCATAATTAGATCATCACGGCCTGGGAACTGACCGACCGAACGAAAACAATTGTAAGCAAATCTAATGTAAACAATATCGACCAAATAAAAACTGCTGATCGCGATCGATCAGCAGAAAATTAGTATATAAGTTAGGAATAAGCATGAATAAATCGACTTTCAAGCACAAGAACTCAAAGACTAAGTTGTTTGTCTGTTCCAAGCCAAGTCGGACGGTAAAATCCTCCTGTCTTGGCGCTTCCCAACGAGTTCAGACTCGGTGCGGAAAATATACCAACAGATTCAGGATCTTAAATTGGCAATCGACGCATTATCGAAACGACTCGACAAGATCCATCCTAATAACCCCCAAGGTCGATCCCGTTCTCGCACGTAGTACGGATGCTGATCGCGCTAGAGACACATCAAATGGGCCATGCTGGTATCATCGTACTTACGGAAGTACTGCTAGAGTATGTCGCGCACCTTGCTCTGTAGGTAATTGGCCTTCTTCCAGCCAGCAATGACGCCACTCTGCTGATGCTGTGGAGGAAAATGGCGAACTTTCCTCGGAAGCCACAATATGTCGACTGAAAATTGCAGATTGTTCTACTAATATGCAATTTCTTATCGATGTTTCCGTCGTTCCAAAAGGATTAAAATCAGCCAGAGTAAAGCCTTCGTCCATCCTATTGTTCGCCGCTAATGGAACTGCTATTGAAGTATACGGTGAAGTGGTACTGAAAGTAAACCTCGGCCTTCGTCGTGAATTTGTGTGGTCGTTTCTTATTGCTGATGTCTCAACGGGTATCATCGGAGCAGATTTTTTACGGAAGTTTGATCTTCTTATTGACTTAAAACGTGGCCGCCTCATAGACAACACTACCAATTTAGAGTCACATGGTTTTCTTACCAGAGATATTGACATTTCGGTGAAAAATTTTTCTGCGGCGTCGCCACTTGTAGATTTACTAACTGAATTTCCACAAATAACACACCTCGCCCCTATGGGTACAACAACTAGAAGACTTAGTTATGCATAGAATTGAAACGACTGGCCAGTCTGTATATGCTAGACCTCGAAGATTTTCACCAGAAAAATTCGAAGCAGCCCGTAACGGATTCGAACTTTTGATGAAATTGGGAATATGTCGTCGATCAAGCAGCAATTGGGCTAGCACTCTCCACATGATCAAGAAAGCAGATGGAACATGGTGACCATGTGGAGACTATCGTGCTCTTAATGCTCAAACTGTTCCGGACCGATATCCGTTGCCGTATCTCCAGGATGTTACATCAAAGTAACAAGGTAAATGCATATTTTCTAAAATTGATCTACAAAAAGCATTTCATCAAGTTCCCATACATCCGGATGATATTCCGAAAACAGCTATTACGACGCCGTTCGGAATGTACGAATTTTTATTCATGACGTTCGGTTTGCGTAACGCGGCTCAAACCTTTCAGTGATTGATACATGAAGTTGTGTGTGGCTGGCTTAGAGCTTGTGTTCCCTTATGTCGACGACCTTTTTGTAGCGTCCAATTCTCCCGATGAACATAAACAACATCTGAGACAGTTGTTTGAGAGACTTAATGAACACAATCTGACCATTAATGTAGCTAAATGTGAATTTGGTCGCGATAAGCTCAATTTTTTGGGTCACGCTGTATCTGCTGAAGGAATTCGTCCATTAGCTGATCGTGTACTAGCCATCCAAAACTTTAACCTTCCGTCGACAGTAAAGAAACTTAAACGATTCCTGGCAATAATCAATTTTTATCGAAGGTTCATTCCTCATGCCATTGAAGCTCAAATTCCATTATTGAACATGATCCCGGGAAATAAACGAAACGAGTGCTCTCCTTTGTTCTGGACTGACAACACTCTTGCAGCTTTCGATCAATGTAAACAACAACTCGCACAAGTCACCTTATTATCTCATCCTGCTAAATCTGCTGAGCTTTCTCTTTGGGTTGATGCCTCAGACATTGCCGCTGGTGCTGTATTACATCAAATTGTGGAGGGAAACGTTCAACCCCTGGGATTCTTTTCCAAAAAAATTGATAAAGCGCAGCTGCGGTATAGTACTTACGATCGAGAATTATCAGCAATATATTTGGCAGTGCGTCACTTTAAGTATATGCTGGAAGGGCGCAACTGTCAGCTGTCATTTACACTGATCATAAACCCATTATATATTCATTTCGCCAAAAAATCGACAAAGCTTCTGATCGGCAAGCCCATCAACTAGATTTCTTAGGCCAAATAACTACTGACATACGCCACATAAATGGTACAGAAAATATCGTCGCCGATCTGCTGTCTCGCATATCAGCTATACATACATTGCCTTCGATGGATTTTGTTGCGCTGGCAAATGATCAAAAAAATGACGAAGAACTCCGCAAGATATTGCAAGGTACAACTGAATCGTCGCTGCAATTAAAATTAATTGAGATTCCAGGCAGCAACACACAATTATATTGTGATTGCTCTACTAATCGTATTCGGCCGTATGTCACACCATCATTTCGAAATATTGCGCTGCGAGCGGTACATAATTTATCGCATCCTGGGACACGAAGCACAGCCAAATTGTGAACCAAAAGATTTGTTTGGCCAAATATTCGAAAAGATAGCATTGCCTTTGCGAGAAGTTGTATACAATGCAACGTTCAAAAATATCAAGGCATACTCAATCACCATTATCCCAATACCCTTCTCCAGACGATCGATTTTCCCATATTAACATCGACATAGTCGGTCGTTTTCCAATCAGCAGAGGAAATAGGTACTGCTTGACTATAATCGATAGATTTAGTCGATGGCCAGAGGCTATACCTTTTCCGGACATGACTGCTTCTACAATAGCTGATGCTCTAGTTTCGGGATGGATTGCGCGTTTTGGCGTACCCAAATATATTACTTCTGATCAAGGTAGACAATTTGAGTTATCACTCTTCTTGGAATTAAACCGCCTGTTAGGTTCAACTCACCTGCGTACAACTGCATACCATCCTCAAAGCAATGGAATCATCGAAAGATTCCATAGAATATTTAAAGCATCTCTTCTCTGCCACGATAATGAACACTGGTGTGAAAATCTCGCAGTGATACTACTTGGCTTAAGAACAACATACAAAGAAGATATTAAAGCATCACCCACTGAGATGGTTTATGGTACCACACTTCGTATCCCCTCTGAATTTTTCAACGATATTGGCGAAACAACAAATGAAGCTGAGTTTGTTGCTAATTTACGAAATGCCATGCGATCATTACGCCCCAGACAAACCTCATGGCATGGTTCTCGGAATATGTTTATTCCCACCGAACTAAAATCATGTAAATTCGTCTTTATTCGCAATGATTCCATACGACCAACACTTTCACCACCGTACGAAGGGCCTTATGAGGTTTTGGATCGAACAGAAAAAATCTTCAAGGTCAACGTGAAAGGTCGTACAGTATCTATATCAATAGACCGCCTCAAACCAGCCCACATCCTACAAGAATCTTCTGCAAATGTTCCTGCTCCACCTACCAGTTCTTCTGAGTTACCACCGACTAGGACCACTCGTTCAGGCCGAAGAGTGGTGTTTCCTACCCATCTTCAACAGTACGTATCCTAGTCTCGAAGGGGAGTACTGTAGCAGCCCACTGTGCAGTTCGCGTGGCTCGTACGCAGAGTACGAGCTGTCATCAAGAGAGCTGTCAGAATTCCTTGGCATGAACGACCATTCTGTTTGGCGCCCATTTTGAGAGCAGACCGATTTGGAAAAGTAAAAATAAAAAAATTTAACTAAACGCTAAATCTGCATTTTCTTTACATGTGTTTTTGCACTGTTTCTCCATATTGGTGATGCATAAGTAATTATAGGTCTTACTAACGATTTGTACATAAGAAGTTTGTTTCGTAAATTCAATTTAGAGTTTCTATTAATAAATGGGTAAAGAATTCTAATCGTATTTGTGCCGCTAACTAATTTTTCTTCAATGTGTTTTAGAAATGTAAGCTTTTTATCTAGTACCACTCCTAAATATTTTACGGTGTTATTCCAAGGAATTTCGTTATTGTGGAAAAAACGACTTAAATGACTTTAATATGAAAAGAAATCGAATTCAAAGGCTTCGACTCGGCTTCTTTAATGGAAGTGTAATGTGTTTGGATGATGTTACGGTCGCCATGTAATGCGATGATCGTACCACTGTACTTCGAGTACCGTCGCGGTAGGTCAGTTTTTACTGACATGAGCCGAGGTGGATTAAAACTTCGTTCGAGCGGACTTTTCGACACTAGATCGTCCAGGCGATCATAGAAACCTTTAGGAGGTTTCCCTTACTGGAAACGTTGGAGTTTAGAGGCCTTACCTTGGGTAGGGGGACATAACTAAACTCTTTAAATGAGAAGTCGATAGATGTAGGATGGGCAGAGTCCTATCCTGACAGTCCGAACGAATCTGACCTGCCATGATCGGAGTTGGTTTTATTTATACTCAAATGAAGTTAAAGGTTTCTCACATTTGGTTCCGGGTTGTATGTTGGAAAGTTATTGTTTTCACTCAGCTAGTTACGTTTGTCTTTTATTGACAAGAACGATGGTTCTTGTCACTAAGTTCCTGTTTTGGGTTTAATACATATACTGTTCCTGCTTTGGGTTACATGCTGTTCCTGCTTATGTTGTGCGTTTCGGTTGTTTTTGATATGTGTGTCACATCTGTTATTTGTTTGAATGGACGGCCTGAACTCTTCTGGTTGCGGTGCTATGGTATGATCTGATTTACTGAATGTGTTATAATGAATGTGTTACAATGGTGTGGTTTGGCTTTCCAAAGTGTGTTACAATGTGTCTATAGCTGATAGTGTGTATTATAATAAGTTTTGTATAGCAGATATGCTACACCTCCTCCCTTTAGGAGAATAACGAAAATAATGAAATTGTTTGAAGTTATTCTTTTCATTTAATTAAACTGTTTATTTGTTATGCTTTTTTGATTTACTAATTAAATCATTACTTATCTCTTAAGGTGGGTAATATTTTATGTAAATAGATCTATTATCTAGAGATAAAAAATTGGGAATATTTAATTTTCTTCTAAAATATTTAGATTCTTCTATGATTCCTTTGTTGGGTTCATTTCTACAGTTATCTGCTTTTATAGATCTTATGACTTTTTGCATGGTGATAACATTATGAAATTTTTCTTTGAGCTCTTTCAGAATCTTGTCGTAAGTAAGATTATTTCTTGGTTCTTCTATATTTTCTTCACATAATGTGGAATAATTCATTTTTCTAGCCTTATTATCGTGGCAATATAATTCATTGTTTGATGCATTTATATACTTTTTCTTTGATTTGATGTTACGTTTTCTTTTCTTCAAATGTTTTGGCTCAGTTGCATGATTGTCGTTGCAATTAATTTCATCACTCATTTCCATGTTGTCTAGCAGTATTAAACTATCTGTTACTTGTTTTTCAACCATAAATTTCTCATTGTCATTGCTTATTGTAATCATTTGTATATGTTGCATGTTTTTATGTTTATAATCATTGTTAGTATCATTTTCATATTCTTTTGTGAATTTATCGTTCACTTTCATTATTCTTTTTGAGTCGTCTCTTGACCTTTTCATATCATTATTTGTTTCATTATTTAATGACTGTCTTCTTTTTGATTTATCTTCATATTTTCTGTCATTATAGTTTGCTTTGCTGTTAATATTTCTATAATATTTTTTAACTTGGTCATTTATTTGATTAGTATTTCTATAATCTTCATCATTTTGGTGGTAAATATGATTCTTATGTAATTGATTATTATTATTGAACTGTTCATTTCTGTTCTGTTCTGTTCTGATGTAATAGCATTGCATATTATTGAATCTGTTCTGAATACTATTGCTATAATTGTATTCGCGATTATTATATCTTTGATTAACTTGACTCTGACTACTACAATTCTTTAACTGATGGTGGCGTTTGTAGAAACTGAAGTTTTTATTATTTTTATAACTATAGTTGTTGGGTATTGTTTGAGTAGTTAATGATTGATTCAAATTTGGAAAAATTTGGTAATTAAGCTGGTTGTTTCTTTGCGGGTATTCATGGTTTAGACTATAGCCATGTGTGTTAAATTGATAACTATTTTTATTTATTTCCTCGCATTCATTTTGCAATACCTTTTGAGTTGCATCTGTTATCGTTGAGAAAGTACCAATCTTCAAGATCATTTTGGTTTCTTCATTTGAAATCTTTTGTTTTAGAGTTTCTATCCCTTGTTTGATTGCCATATCGCTTGCAATTTTTTCTGGGAATTCTAATTCTCGGTAAATTAAATTGAGTTTTTCTGTAAGTATTTCAACTTTCTTGCAAATTGTTTGTGTATCCTTTGATGTAATGGATTTCAATTCCACTATAATCCTGTTGGATGTTAGCTTTTCTTTACATCTTTTTTTGATGTCGTTTATAAGCTCTGTAAAAGATGTAATATTGCTAGGTAGCCCTATTCTTGCTTTACCAATCAATCTGGTTCGTAGGAATTTTATAAGCATGGCTTCATGGTTTGGATTTAGTTCAAACAAAAACTTTGATGCGTCTTCAAATGTGTCAAAAGTATCAGAAGAACCATCGTACATTGGTACAAGACCTATGGCTGTTTCAAGATCAAATTTAGCCATTTTTGTTATTTTCGTTAGTTTTAGTTCATTTAAATGATTTAAAATCTTAAATTGATCGATATTTTACTTAAAGATAATTTTTTTTTTGCTGTTAATTTCTAAGATGGTCTAAAAATATTTTTTTTTCATTCATATGTTATTGCTTTTTTGTACTGGATTTATACGCCAAATATAGTTTTCTGGAGGGGTTATTAAACCTTCTTGTCAATCTAGTGGTCTAGTAGTTATTCTTATGTAAGATAAAATCAGTATTGAAAATAGATTTGTTTGATACTTCTTGAATTGTCAGCAAATAATGACATTTAAATATGTTATCATTGATATTGTTAGTTTGATTCTTTTGTGTTTCTTTGCTATTAGGCATATCTTATGCATCGCAAGCTCTAATGCTTGGCCTATATTCGTATTTACGTTAAAATTTGATTTTGTCATTTTTGCGTCTTATGTTTGATGTGGATTAATTTGATATCTTATTTGTATCTGTCATGCAAGGGGAATATATTCTAAACTATTTTTTTTTCTGCTGCTTTTGCAAATTCATGCAGCCTCATCAGTAACATTTTGAATTTACGGTACCTTGTTTAAATTCATAACATGTAATTAATTTTGCTGCTGCTGATGATGATGCTACGCTGCATTTTTACCGGTGCAAGGTGTTAAATCGGTGCTAGGTACATACTCGGTGTTAGATGTGAAGTTCTGCGATGTCATCAGTCGTCACTCGATGTCTTGTCGGGGATGAGACACTTGTCCATTCTCGTCTGCCAATCCATATTGGGCGGTGGGCTCGGTTTTTCTTTTCGTCTTCCACGGTGGGAACGGTTGTTCCATTCAATCACACTGACCACAGCTTGTTTTGCACTGCACTTTATCATTCCATATCACTTGCTCCAAGAATCGTATAGATTGCTATACTGTACTGTGCTGAACTTGGGTTGTTGTTAAAAGTTAGCTTTTTTCTATAGTTTCTCATTTCAAGGTTACTCTACTAGGTAAACCAATCGCATAAGCGTTAATACGTTTTTACACATTTGGGTAGGTTCTCACAACACTGTATACGGTTAATGTTTGTTCATCAATTAAACATTCATTTCGCACTTACACTGCACTAAATGTTTTTATTTTTCATTCTGCACTGTACGGGACTTGCTTGTAGCTGTTCTTTCATGGTTATTGCTTTTGTTTACATATGGGTTACTTGCGCCAGCTGCGTTGATGAATGTTCCGTAAAAAAAATTGCACATTTGACACTTTTTTTCACTTTCCGCCGATTGCCGGTTATGGTCACAATACTTTTGGTTCGTCACACGACACTTAAGCTTTACGTTACCGTTGTGCGTATCACATTTTACTTGAAATAATTTGCTTACACTTCTGCCTGTCGATTGCAGATTAAGGTCACGGTCGCCATGTAATGTGTTTGGATGATGTTACGGTCGCCATGTAATGCGATGATCGTACAACTGTACTTCGAGTACCGGCGCGGTAGGTCAGTTTTTACTGACATGAGCCGAGGTGGATTAAAACTTCGTTCGAGCGGACTTTTCGACACTAGATCGTCCAGGCGATCATAGAAACCTTTAGGAGGTTTCCCTTACTGGAAACGTTGGAGTTTAGAGGCCTTACCTTGGGTAGGGGGACATAACTAAACTCTTTAAATGAGAAGTCGATAGATGTAGGATGGGCATAGTCCTATCCTGACAGTCCGAACGAATCTGACCTGCCATGATCGGAGTTGGTTTTATTTATACTCAAATGAAGTTAAAGGTTTCTCACATTTGGTTCCGGGTTGTATGTTGGAAAGTTATTGTTTTCACTCAGCTAGTTACGTTTGTCTTTTATTGACAAGAACGATGGTTCTTGTCACTAAGTTCCTGTTTTGGGTTTAATACATATACTGTTCCTGCTTTGGGTTACATGCTGTTCCTGCTTATGTTGTGCGTTTCGGTTGTTTTTGATATGTGTGTCACATCTGTTATTTGTTTGAATGGACGGCCTGAACTCTTCTGGTTGCGGTGCTATGGTATGATCTGATTTACTGAATGTGTTATAATGAATGTGTTACAATGGTGTAGTTTGGCTTTCCAAAGTGTGTTACAATGTGTCTATAGCTGATAGTGTGTATTATAATAAGTTTTGTATAGCAGATATGCTACAGAAGTACTCAAAATTAAATAAACTAAAAACTGCGTTGATCTCGCTTTATTTGCCTTAATCCGGCTTAATCTTTATTTAAGTAAAGGGTACTGGTCGTGCGATTAAAAAAATCCGTGTCTCTCCATTGCTTATTTTGTCGCTACTGCCTTCGTGTTTTTTTATTCGTGTCGTGGCGGCCCTCTAGCGTTCGGTTCTGTTGGTCCGTCACAGACGGCCATCTAGCGCAAGGTGTATGGATATTAGGAGGTGAAGTGCTTCAGAGCAAATTGACATTTCACGACTTGACATAACAATACTGCGGGCTCCGGTATTAAAATCGGGGAGGGCTGGAGGGGGGTATAGAAAATTGTATGCGATTTGACATAACAATACTCAATGATGGCGCCCGGAAAACGCGCTTATAATTCACCTCCTTAATAAACACACCTTGATCTAGCGTTTGGTTCCATCCGTCTTGTCGGGCGGCTTGTGATGGTTGTCTGGCTGTCAAGGCTGTTTTGACAACACTCCCCCCCAGTACACAAAACGTAGTACACGTTGGTTACAATCAGGAAAGTAAAAACAGCCTTGTGTCGCGGTGCGTTCGATTAGTTTGCTTGTTCACTAACCGCTATCCGAGGTTCCTTTAGGTTTACGCACATCTAACACAGCTATTTTCACCGAAGGTCGTTCGAATATACCGTGCATTGTTTGCACTGTCACTGACCGCACCTGTCCGTCTGTTGCTTTTCGCACCCCGATTATTTGTCCCTTTGGCCAGCTGTTGCGGGGGAGTTGCTCGTCGGCGATAACGACTATGTCGTCGATTTCCAGAGGTTTGGTGGGTTGGTTCCATTTCGGTCGTTGAGTAATCTGTGGAAGATAATCATGAACCCACCTTTTCCAGAACATATCGGTAATTTGCTGAGACGCTACCCAGTTTCTTCTCACAGCACCCGGTGTGGCATCTAGTGGGATCCATGATCTGATACGATTGCTGGAGCCCACCAGGAAGTGGTTTGGTGTCAGCACCGGAGATTCGTCGTCATCCAGTGGGACTGCTGTTAACGGCCGGGAATTCACTACATTTTCGATTTCGGTAAGAGCGTTTGCAAGAGTTTCATGACTTGGTCTCTTCTCTTTTAGAGTTACTGTAAGGTTCTTTTTCACGCTTTGTACCAGCCGCTCCCATGCGCCGCCTATGTGTGGTGCGGATGGTGTATTGAAGATCCATGTAATACCTGAGGTAGTTAATCCTTGTTCGATACCTGCATAGTCTGGTTTGTCCTTATGCTCGTGTACGATCTTGCTGGCTCCTTGGAAATTCGTGCCTCGATCGCTATAGATAGCAGCTGGTGTTCCTCTTCTGGCCCAAATGTTTCGAATGGCCATTATACATGAGTCAGTAGAAAGTGACGCCGCTAGTTCTACGTGGATTGCTCGCGTAGTGAGGCAGGTAGCTAGAACCCCCCAGCGTTTTTCGACCCGTCTGCCGACCGTTACTAGTATCGGTCCGAAGTAGTCGATACCCATATGAGTGAAAGGGCGAGTGTATCCGGCGAGTCGAGCCTTGGGTAGCGATGCTATCATGGGTTCGAGGGGTTTTGCGTATTGATTTTTGCATGCTTGGCATTGGGCGCGCGCACTGCGATACAGTGCCTTTAGCTTGGGAATCCTGAAGCGCTGGCGTATCTCGTTTAGTGCTGTTTCATGGCTCTGGTGATTGTACCGTTCGTGGTAGTATAATAAGAGAAGATAAGTGATTGGACTTCGCTTGGGGAGAATTATTGGATTTTCTGCATCATATTTTGTGTATTCACAGGTCTGAATCCTGCTGCGTGATCTAAGCATTCCCTGTTCGTCCATTAATGGATCATCGTTGAAGTGCTACTCTCCTTTAACACTATTGTGGTTTTACCGCCTTGTGCGTGTTGGTTTTTAAAGAGTAACAGTTCTTTTTAGAATTCGGTTTGTTGTGCATGTCTGAAGTGTCGCTCTGCTTTTTTCAGTTCCTCTCCGGGTAGCGTGTCTAACTGCTATCAACCTTGGCATCTTTAGAGGAAGTCTCATACAACCGGAGGAAGAGCAAAGAGCGGCTGCAGGACTGACATCCATCACCCGGAAGGACGGAGGGCGATACGAAGCAGGGCTGCTGTGGAAGTATGATGGAGCCACGCTACCCGACAGCGAAGGTATGGCCAGAAAACGCTGGAACTGTCTCTGACTGAAACTGCCGCGTGACCCTGAACTTCACAACGCTGATTTTGGTACATTTCCTGCGCAAGAAACTACTCGAATTTGCGCAGCGGGAATGGACGAACTATTTATGGCGGCGGAGCAAAAAAAAAACGGTCAAAAAATTGAAAAATATTGCGCCCATTTTCTCGTCCGCTTTTTCTCCCTCCCTCACCCTGCCTTGCCTTACTTGCGCTTCTGCCCGTGCCTTCCGCCGCCAGCTGATTGGCTGTTGCGGTGTATGCGTTGATACTCATATGTGCATAACGGTTGTGTATTGTTATTGGTGGGTGTTGGCATTTATTAATTTGTGTGTGACCTTGAGACGCTGTGGGAGAAGCTGGATTGGGATTCAAAGTGTTATCGGTGTATTGATGGTTTATTTTATTTCGTGCCGCTGCTGATGAGACCATTCGATGCCCGTGACAATCGAGGGTGAAGAAGCCTATTTAAAACAAGCGTAGGAGAACGTCTAACACTAATCTAATATTTTTTAATTTGAACATGTTTGATGCTTCAACGACCTTCTAAGCATCATGTTGCACAGTGTATAGTGGCTATAAATTTTTTTTTTAAATGTGCCGAAATCTGTCTCGAGTTTTCGGGTCTCGACACACACACGCACACACACAGCGCGGGATCGTTCACTCTACCATGCCACGATTCCCCTCCTCGCCCGGCCCTGTGAATGAGGATGCGCTACAGGATAGCTGAATCAGCCGTTCTACCGTTAAGGTAGCCGTACTCGTTCGTGCGTGTGCGTGGGTTCGTACGTGCGTTATCGCGTGTGCGCGTTCATAGGAGCGTTATCGCGTGTGCGCGTTCATAGGTGCGTTATCGCGTGCGCGCCTTCGTGGGTGCGTGCTCGCATGCGCGCGTACGTGCATGTGTGTGTGCGCGCATACGTGCATGTGTGTGTGTGTGTGTGTGTGTGTGTGTGTGTGTGTGTGTGTGTGTGTGTGTGTGTGTGTGTGTGTGTGTGTGTGTTCGTGCGGAAACCCCAAAGCTGTTAGGTTCTCATGCGTACATGTTCATCCGCTGCGGCTACAAAGTCCATGCATTTTTGATCTCGCTACCTCCTACAACACAACCATTGGATTGGCACCACAATCTTTGCGACCGGTTCTGCTATTGGGGGTATTAAAAAAACACACGATCGAAGCAAACACGTATACGTAGCACATTTCTTTCCAATTCAGATAGCGGATGCAAATGGAGACAACATTATGAATTGAATCCATACAAAAGAGGATTCTGTATTTGTTTATGGCGGTGAGCGTATGGTGCTGCACCTGTCCGTCCAGAATCTGGCGGCTTGTTGGGTTGGAGTCGGTATCGTGACGCCGTGCGACCGGCAATGTCTTGAAATGGTTAAGGCTCGGTAGGTTCATGTCCTTTGGTCGAGTGTATCCCGTGCATTTGTCGCGCGACGGCTGTAGGTCCGGTAGCAACAAAGTCAAGACAAACTCTTTCCCGGTACGGATGGCGATTCAAAGGTCTTTTTCTTATTAGGGGAAGTCGGGGTTGGTTCGACACTGCGGGTAAGTTCGACACCTTGCCGTTTTTGTATTTATAGAACTTTTTGAAGACAAAAAACTTATACATATTAATTATGTCAACTATTTCGAATATTTGAGTCACATTTCACTGATCAGAAACCTGTCAATTGTCAAAAAAACAACAAAATAAACACATGGTGGTTCTGATTGACAGCCGATGTAAGTTTTTACTTCTGGGACTTAAGGAATCGTGGCGTTATTTCAACAAAATTATAGTTTCCGTGTTAATAGTATTGTTTTATAAATACTATTGATTAGTTCTGTATCACAGGGCGTAATTTTTATATTAAACTTTATAATATAAAATGTCACTAAAACTTGTGCGGTCAATGGGGGTAAATTCGACACCCCACTTGGTAATGCTTATTTGTAGCATGTTAACTTTGTTTATATCGTAATTTGAAAGTGCCTGTATTTTATAAAGATGTCCCTTAACGATGTACGACAAACGTAATAATCAAGCTGAACAAACACGCAATTAAAAATACCGTAGAAGCTTTAAAATTCAAGATGTCAACAAACCTAGGAAGTTATAATTATGGAATTAAGCTATTATTCTCTCACAGAACGTTTACCAAACTCGGACTCAAAACATGTACTTTGTATATGGTTTAAGCTTATGAAAATTAATATTGTTATGGCTTTGACCGTATTTAAGGCTGACTTTAGGTCGGGTAATCTTAACTGAAGAAAAAATAGTCGCTGGTTTGGAATCACATTGACCGATGTTCGCCTTTTGGCTTTCGAGTTGGCAGAGAAAAATAAAATTGAACACCCTTCGATTTTATAAAAAAAGAAAAAAAATACTGGAAGATGGCCAGGTTATTTTTTTAATGGAATCTTAACCAATTATTCCGTAAACCAGGTGCTATTGCCGCAGCTTCTACTATATGGAGTCTGGTCCGATGCTATTTGTAATGAAATTTTTGTTCTTGCTTGTATCTTCATTTTTTTCGTATATTTCACAACTGTTTTGTGTAAATGTTTCATAAAATTGGTACGAAATACTTTGTTGAACTTCAATGGCAACTACAGGCCATCAGAGTTTGTTATTTTAAAAGCTAAAACCAATGTGACGAAATCACCCCCAAGGTGTCGATTTTACCCCATCATGGTGTTGGACTTACCCGCACTACAGTCGTGACGCAACAAAAAACACACTTTTTTATTTTTATCAAAATGATATCAAAATCAATCCAGGAACCGTAGTTTCTCGTAAGATGGTACATAATACACCAAAAAAGCTTTTTCAATGTCTACTAGTAAGTTTACATTGGCAAAAGTATTGCAATCAGAGGAAAACCTTAAGGTGTCGGAGCTACCCCCAGTTCCCCTATTATTCATGTCATTACGGTCTACGCGATCATGTTGGCCTTTTCAGGACTTGAGTACCACATCGCCGTATAGTTAGCTCTTGCTACGGCGGACGGTTCATACGCGGTTAGAACGCACGACGGGCATGCAGATGCGAGGAATTAGGTGCCGCGGGACCGCTCCTATCCAGCGGGCAATTTGCATACTGCCACACTGCTCAATGCATACGCTGCAGGCAGGGGGAAGGATGCACTCTACAATAAAAAAAACACCGTCATGAACCAGCGGCAGATCTAACGGAAGGCGGACTAGGCGTTCACCGAAGATCTCTAGTCTGTAGTATGTCGTATGTTTACAAGTGGACAGAGTATTAGCGACAAGGGCCCACGGAAAGATGGTCGTTGGGGTCCCGTGGCTGGAGAACCATTTGCCCCCCCCCCCCCCCCCCCACGGTTTTAGGGTCTGTGACCGATGATCGAAGGGGTCCCATGGCCATCCCTCCCTCCCATCCGCTGGCAATTTAAGTATACTGTTCAATCTTCCAACAGCTCTGTGCCAGCACCCCCTCCTTCCGGTCATTAGTTACCATTTACAGGGACCTCAACTCGTCTTACCGCCTAGGGCCAACCTGTAATCCGCCACTGTCAAGAACACCTTCCTTTCTTTGACCGAACGATCATAACATTCCGGAAGAAAACACATTTGGCGAAAGTATTGCACACACACGCACACTTACACCCATGCGCAGACGGCTCAGCATATCTATGTTATCTACACCATACGAAAGCAAAAGCTTATGGTAACAAAGTTATGCTTAACACGTCCAGTTCGATGGCAGGAACTGCCAGTAAACTTTCCAATATACCGGTTTCACAATCAGCTTGCGTTCTAGATGCCGGTGGAACGCATTGTTTATGAAAATCAGCACCGGGCTGTACGTGTTAGGGCTCAGCGCGTTGCACAGCAAACTCTCCTGCGTGAGCCAGCGATTCCGTAGTCAATTTTACATTGCAGCGTTTGAACTCATTGCGCTTTTTTGGTTTGATTTGTGAAAATGCAACTTGATCGCCGCAATGTTTGTTAACGGCTTTTTTCAGCGCAACAACAACTCGTGAGCATTGACCACACGCGAGAAAAAGATAGCGCTATGGAGGGAAAAAGCACGGACGACGGCTGACAACAATTGGCCGTCTGACGCACCAACACATCCAAACCTTCGACAGCACGCTCAGGCGAGGGGTATGAGGCGGAGCCGGGGACGGGTAGCACGACGAGCTGCTTGACAAATTTGCCGTTGGAGGGAAAAAGATGGCATGATAACATTCTCCAAACGCCATGATTTCTTCCGTCGCTTTGCACAGCGGGAATAATCTAGACTGAAAATTGCAGGCTAGTTTTGCGTGTGGTTTTTTTATGGAGTGCTTACAAGATTTCAGCCTCCAACTGTCAAACTCCATACAAAAAACTGATTAGAATCGTGAAGGGCCCCGATATTTGATTTACTAGTCGTTTAATCTTATTATGTGGTTTCTGTTCTGTTTCTGTGTGGTTATGGATTGCCTAAAAAAAAAGCACTGGAGCCTGGCGAGCTTGACATTCTGCACGACAGTTCTTCTTCTTCTTCTTCTTCTTCTTGGCCTGCTCATGTATGAGCACATCTTGTAGACATGGCCAGGTCGCCAATCCGTTTCCAGGAAACTCGGTCCTGGGCTGCAGTCCTCCAACCACGGCAGCATCCGATCTCCGACAGGTTCGACTCCACCTGATCCAGCCAACGAGCTCGCTGTGCTCCTCTACGCCTCGTGCCGAACGGGTCGCTGACGAGCACCCTCCTGGTGGGGCATGAGTCCGGCATCCTCATCACGTGTCCCAGCCATCGTATCCTTCCGGCTTTGATGATCGTCAGGATATCAGCACCGCCAAACAGCTCAGCTAGCTCGTGGTTCATCCTCCTTCTCCACACGCCCTGCTCGCACACACCGCCAAAGATAGTCCTTAGCACACGCCGTTCGAAAATGACGAGTGCATTGGCGTCTTTCGTCAGCATAGTCCAAGACTCGTACCCGTAGAGGACTACCGGACGAATCAGTATGCGATATATAGCGCATTTCGTGTGTTGCTGGAGTCTTCTGGATCGCAGGAGTTTGTGGAGCCCGTAGTAGGCACGACTTTCCTGAACAATGCGCCTTCGGATTTTGCTGCTTACGTTGTTGTCCGAAGTTACGATCATACCAAGGTAGCAGAACTCCTCTACCACCTCGAGATCGTCGCCGTCAACTGATACTCTGCTTCCGAGTCGGGCTTTATCACGTACAGAGCCCCCGGCAAGCAGGTACTTTGTCTTCGTCGCATTGATCTTCAATCCAATCCTTTCGGCCTCGCGTTTCAGTCGGGTGTACGCTTCGCACACCGCCGCAGTTTTACGTCCGATGATGTCGATGTCATCCGCGAAGCCAAGGAATTGGAGAGTTCGGGTGAATATCGTGCCCCGGATGTCGAAGTCCGCGCTTCGCATGACACCTTCCAGAGAGATGTTGAACAGCAAACAGGAGAGTCCGTCCCCTAGCCTCAGACCCCGGTGAGATTCGAACGATTCCGAAAGCATGTTCGTCACTCGCACCTTGCACTGCATCCCGTCCATAGTAGCCCTCAACAACCGTATCAGCTTCCCAGGGAATCCGTACTGCTGCATGGTGTTCCATAGCTCATTCCAATCTATGGTATCGTAGGCCGCCTTAAAGTCGATGAACAGGGTGTGCTAGGGATCTGGTGCTCTCGGCATTTCTGGAGGATCTGCCGTAGAGTAAAGATTTGGTAGGTGGTCGATTTGCCTCCAACAAATCCAGCTTGGTAGCTGCCGACGAAATCAGTAGCAAGGGGCGAAAGTCAGCAGAAGAGCATTCGGGACAGGATCTTGTAGGCAGCATTCAGGACTGTGATGGCTCGGAAGTTGGCACAGTCCAGCCTGTCGCCCTTTTTGTACACTGGGTGTATGACACCCAATTTCCACTCGTCTGGTAGTTCTTCTTGTTCCCAAATCCTCACAATCAGCCGATGAATGATGCCGGCAAGCTGCTCCGGACCCATCTTGAACAGTTCGGCCACTAGACCATCGCTGCCAGCTGACTTGTTACACTTCAGCTGTTTGATGGCACCAATGACTTCGTCCAAAGATGGCGGGGACACTTCGTCATCGTCATGCTGGCTGTCGTAGGCCTGCTCTCCTCTGTTTCCTGCTTCTGCTCCCGTATCTGCTCCATTCAGGTGTCCGTCGAAGTAGCACTTCCACCTGTCGATCACCTCTCGCTCGTCCGACAGGATATCTCCCTCCTCGTTGCGGCAAATGGCGGTCATGGGAGTAAAACCGCTTCGTGCCGTATTTAGCATCCTGTAGAACTTGCGAGTTTCCCCCGACTGGGATAGCTGAGGCATGAGTTGCTCATCCGACTCTTCGAAGCTGTGCTTCTTGTCCTGGAAGAGCCTGGTCTGCTGCCTCCTCAGTCGGCTGTAGTCTTCCACGTTCTGTCGGGTCTCGCGCTGGAGCATGCGGGTACGCGCAGCGTTCTTCTCGGAGAGTGCTCGTCTGCACTCATCATCAAACCATTCCTTCCTCTGGTTACTGGTCACGCGGCTAATTGTTCGCTCGGCCGTGCAGCTGATGGCTTGCCATCATACGCGGAGCAGTGGTCATTGAGAGACATCGCGTCGGTAGTGGTGTCCTCCGGCAACGCTTCTCCAAGCGCGATTGCTTGGGGTAAGACCCCTTGGGGTAGGCTGGTAGCGCAGTTTATTAACCACGCACGACAGTTAGGATGCCGTAAATGCCGTATAGCTCGTCATTACAACAGCATCTCCAATGTTCCTCCAGACAAATGGTGACAATTTCGTTTCTGAGCAACTTCCTCTCGAACGTAGCTAAGAGGGTTTCGTTAAATTTGTACAGTGCCCATGTCTCAGAGGCGCATGTGAGTACCAGTGGCGAATCAAGCCTCTCCGGGGCCCTAGGCGTTATGGTAGACGGGGTCCCATAACCAAATCCTTCAATGGGGGGGGGGGGGGGGGGGGGGGGGGGATGAAATTTTCGAAGTTAGCTGCAGTAATGTGTTTTGCTGAAAGCTATTTTTAATGATGAATGTTTTGTGCTGTGCTGAAAGAATGTTTTTAATGATTTTCAGTTAAACAATTTACTCGTTAGATATTGCAGTACAGCAAGTTTTACTGAAATTCAGCTATATAAGTGTCAAACTTGACGTTTCAATGAATATCAGTGAAACAAAATAACTGATAATGCAGCAATTCATTCTGTAAAAAAAACATGTCTGAGCCTCAAAAGAAAACATAATGCGATGCCCGTTTGCCCGTTTGCTCGTTGGTTCATTAGTAAATTTACTAAATGAGAAGTCGATAGATGATGGATGGGCATAGTCCTATCCTGACAGTCCGAACGAATCTGACCTGCCATGATTGGAGTTGGGTTTATTTATACTCAAAAGAATTTAAAGCTTTCGCACCTTTGGTTCCGGGTTGTATGTAGGGAAGTTGTTTCCACTAAGCTAGTTACGTTTGTCTTTTGTTGTCAAAAACGATGGTTCTAAAAGATATTTACTTTCCTTTTTTACAGTTTCCAGCTCGTGTTTCATATTACGGACGATTTGATTTAAAATCGTCATCGTGAGCATAAAATTAAAACAATATTTTGCTTTTACGTTGGTGTTTGATACTGACGTACCGTCTTGCTTCAAATTACGGCCACTTAAGGCAATTTTTGGAATTTCATATGTTCTTTCTAGTCATTTTCAGACTGATTGAAACAATGCATAATTTATATTACTGCAGGAAACACTCTACATTTGAGAAAATAAATACAATTATTTTATTCAAACCACTGCGAAAAATTACCAAATTTCAACGACATTTTGATTCATGTTCCAAACACTTTCGAGTTCATGTTTCGAATTCCGGACAGTCTCAAAATGAGGTCTATGTTCTTCAAATTCTCATTCCCTCTACACCTTTTTAAGTGTTTATTTATTTTCTCCTGAAAACTCCTAAATAACTCTTAATTAATCAATCCATCTCTCCTCATTACGATAATAAAAGATGGAAGAGTAATACGGTATGAAATGTCAAAAGATGTTCAGTTTTTTTCATTCAGAAAAAACGGCCTCGGCCGTATTGCATAAATATTTAGTAATTTTTAATCGAATAGTTTCTTCTCGTCATTGAAACCCCCTCAAATCCATAAGTGGGCTAGTTTTAATGTTGCGGCGCGCCGGACTTTGCCGACTATTGCTTTACGTGGCATCGACCTGGTGAGGAACGATTGCGATGAGGTTGAAAATTTCAGGCAGCTACGCGGCTTAGTACATATTATACTTTGTCTTTAATTACAATCGGGCGACATCGTGATCATTTTACATCGCCCATGCTCATTTATTTATTTATTTGTTTTATTTATGTATTTATATTTTATTTATTTTTTATTTTACATGTATCGGTCAACAACGCGAAAACGAACTATATTTTCATTCGAAAGTAACTGGAAATACCCTGTATTGCAGTATGTTTGTCTCAAGTGGTCCGCGGACCACAGGTTTAGACCACTGCTTTAGACCAGCTGCTTTCTAAATGATAGAGCGATGCAGGCCAAGAGAATACATTTTTTTCTTTTACACATACATTACTACTACTACTTCTACTACTACTACTACTACAGTTAATAAACAAAATAACTGGTTAATGATATTGTGTAGGATTGCGCCCTACACTAAATAGTTAAAACTCGCGACTCGAGTTTTCTATAGGAGCAAAAATCAGCACAGATACCATATTCACCGGAGAGCGCTAACAAGTGTCAAGCAAGAGCTACCCGCCAAGGACTCTATGCAAGATTTGCTAGCAAGGTGATATGAAGATGTAGAAATAAATTCTAGCTCCAAAATCTGTGCTGTTAACTGAATTCTGAATGTATTTCTTGGGGTACTTATTACAAGGTGCTGTGTTCCTTTAGCGATGTTTACATTTTTGGGTTTGTACGCTGGCTTAAATTCCCCTCTTTCCGTGGACATACAAATGTTTCCTAATTGTTAGTCAATATCATCACCTTTTGACCCCATGATTTGCTAAATTAACCACGCAGATGGCGCTACTGTGAAGTTGGGCGTAATTGTGTCATTGCCTCGAGATTTACGCTGCTATTGGGTTTATGCCTTAATTCACGTGCACAACAAATTGCCTACATTTTGGCGCATTTCAATCCCAAACAGATATTAAACAATGCGAGTGGTTATTTTGTTATTTTCTTAAATTATTGTATCATCCAAGCAAGTTTCACATTCATTTTGTAAAATTACAATTACTAAAATTGTTTGTAAAGATTTTTCAGTTAAGAGTCAGTCAGCAGGATCTCAACGAGCGAATGCTTGTCACCACTACACCTATCAGATCTCCTCCTGAATGTTTAGCCGCTCCTAAAAAAAGACCGCGACGAGTTAACACTAAACGGACTGATGATTCTGCGGAAGCCGGTCCGTCAGATGAATAGCAATTAAATATCAACAACACAACAATAACATACCTACCGATGTACTACCAAAATGTTCGTGGCTTGCGTAAAAAACTGAATGATCTAAGACTAGTACTTTCCGAAACTGAATACAAAATCGTAATATTAACTGAAACCTGGTTGAACAATAACATAAACAATGAGTTATTCAACGACGATCGCTATTCTATTTACCGATGCGATAGAACCACTACCAACAGCACTTTCTCCATCGGTGGTGGTGTTCTAATAGCCTGCTCTCGCTCTCTCTCATCTTGCGAAATTACACCGACGGATCGAACTATGGAACAGTTATGGGTCAAAATTCGATTGGGCAATATTTTTGTTTATATCGGTGCCATGTATATTCCACCGTACAACGCATATAACGACATAATTGTTAACAAACTCTCCATTACTTGCTCTGTAATGGGATGGGATCCGAAGCCCTCCGAGGGATAACATAGGCTCTCCCATCCAACTCCTATTCCGACACGTCCCCGTCGTGCAGAGTGGTAACATGTGCCTCCATATATCCTAGCTTGGGTACACGGGCTAGATCCAACCCCTTGGGCGGATGGTGGCATATGGCGAACCAGGAGGGGGGTGGGTATCCCGGGAAACTGGGTGCCTGAACGTCGGAGGGGGCAACCCGACGCAAAATAAAACGGCCACGTGGGCGCAGGGCCAGTCACCCAGTCTCACGTAACTACTGACTACAGAAAGCATCAGAAGGATACGAAACGGACTTAACGATACCGACCCAACGCAATGCCCCCGTTGGCAGACGAAGGCGCGAGACCGTGAGCGGTTTCGGACACTCCTGAGGCAGGCCAAGGCCGCAAAGCGGTTGTAGCGCCGGATAAGTAAGTAAGTAAGTGTTAACAAACATCTGGAAAGTATACGCGAAATTTCATCACGCATGAGAGATAACGATCTCCTGCTTGTCGCTGGAGATTTTAACAAATGGGACATTACGTGGTCCAAACTCAATCCAGCCGATGTCGAGGATGTACCATTGCGCTCCACTTTCATGCACTATAAACCGTCATCTAAGTCTCGAAATAATCATATTTTCATCGATGGTATAGCAGCAAGCGGCCTTTATGAATTAAGCAACGTTAGAAACTCCATGGACCGACAACTCGATCTAATTTTTGCTAACTCCAACGCCACTGAGATCTGTTCTGCCGTGTCTAAATCCGAACCGGCCCTGCTCAAGCTCGACAATTATCATCCTGCACTCGAATGGTCAATACGTCACTATGATCCTCATGAGTCTAGCTCCCATCCAAGCAACACATATCAGCAACGATTAAATTACTCAAAGGCTAATATCGTCGAACTGGAGGAAAGAATATTTCTATTCGGTTCTACTTTTAACTGCTCCAACTTTCCATCTGTTGACGACGCTGTTCATGCCTTCACGATTTTCATGAAAGATGCTCTACAATCCTGTACACCAATTATGCACCAGAAACGCTCTCCAGCATGGACTAATAACAGGCTTATCATCCTCAAACGAGCCAAAAACAAAGCCATTAGTCGACACCGTTTTATGAGAAGTAATATCACTAGGGAAAATCGTAACAACGCGATACATGCATACCGTCAGTATAACCGATCAAGATATAAGCAATATATATCTTCAATCGAAAGGTACCTTCTCCGACATCCCCGAAAATTTTGGCGCTTCATTGACAGCAGACGACGCTCAAACGTAGTTCCTAGCACAATCAAACATAATGATTCGGTGGGCACGTCACCCGAAGATATTTGCAACATTTTTGCTGAACGATTTTCCGATGCCTTCTCTACCCCAACTGTAGATCAAACGGTGATCTCAAGGGCCACATCTTACACACCTCTAAACATGATTGATTACACCATTCCTACGTTTGATATACGCACAGTAGAAAAGTGCCTCAAAAGCCTTAAACCATCTACAGCTCCTGGTCCCGATGGCATTCCGAGTTTCATCATCAGTAAATGCTATCAGTCCCTAGCACCTGTATTAACAAACATATACAACACGTCACTGAGTTCCGGTATTTTCCCACGCTTATGGAAGACCTCGTGGATGGTACCAATATTTAAAAAAGGGGATCGCTCATGTGCTTCAAACTATCGCGGTATCACATCACTTTGTGCGGTGTCAAAAGCTTTTGAGTTTCTACTTTACAGCCCTATGCTCTCCGCTACATCGAATTACATTATGGATAACCAACACGGGTTTGTACCCAAACGTTCAACATTACAGCCGTTGCCGTCAAATTTTGGCCGTAAGTCATGTATTTTTGTCTCGTAGGCGTCAATTTTTGACAGTGTGCATCAATTTTTGTCTCGTAGGCGTCAATTTTTGACAGTGTGCATCAATTTTTGTCTCGAAGGCGTCAATTTTTGTCAGTGCGAATCAATTTTTGTCTCGAAGGCACCATTTTTTGTCCAATGGTCACAAATTTCTGTCTCTTGGTATTTTTTCGTTATTTTAATATTTTAATAATTCCAGAATGCAAAACAAAATTAAAGAGGTTATACAATGCAAAGGAATAAATTCAGGAATTCTATATTTCACATAGTTTTACGTCTTATTTACATTAATAATATCAAAACAATTTAGAGAAGATTAATCCTCGATTATTTCTTCATTTTGGCATCGTGGCAAATCTTCTTCTTCTTTTGGCTCAACGACCATTGTCGATCAAAGCCTGCCTGTACCACAACTTGTGGGCTTGGCTTTTGATCCCCCCATAGCAGGATAGTCAGTTCTACGTATGGCGGCACGGTCCATTTGGGGCTTGAACCCATGACGGGCATGTTACAGTCGTTGCCGCTAAATTTTGACTCTAACTCACTTATTTTTGTCTCGAAGGCACCAATTTTTGACAGCGTTTCACGATTTTTGCCTCGAAGGCATCAATTTTTGACAGTGCGCATCAATTTTTGTCTCGAAGGCATCAATTTTTGACTGTGAGTCAATCGCTTTATTTACAAAATTTTATGTAATTTCTGAAAGTGTGTGTTCTGAAATGATTGAAATTAAGTTAAGCAGTGAATAATTTTATTGATAGAATTTAAAATAAAACAATTGTTTTGCCAATATAGAAGATTTAATGGAGTGAAAAATATTGGCATGTATTTTCAGCTGTAAACAAAAGCTTTAGAATTTCTAAAATTTCATCATTTTGTCTCAAGAAACAATCAATTTACACAGTTTTTGTATTTTTTATGAGTTGTGGAATTACAATTGTTAAAAATCTGCTTAAATACCTTGTAAAATTGTAATTATTCCTACAAGAGTCAAAAATTGATGACTTACAGACAAAAATAGGTGCGTTAGAGTCAAAAATTGATGCGCACTGTCAAAAATTGATGCCTTAGAGGCAAAAATTCATGGGCACTGTCAAAAATTGATGCCTTAGAGCCAAAATGTGGTGGCAACGACTGTATTAAGTCGTATGAGTTGACGACTGTATTACGAGACCGGCAATCGTGGCAAATAGTTAAAAAAATTCCTAAAATAGTTCTTGCAATCCGTACGGTTTATCATTGTACTGCCATTTTCGATTAAGGAGTACAAAGTATATGCATTGTACAAAAGCAATCAGCTGTGTTGATCTACGTACCTGAAATTTAGTAAAAAAATTGTAGCATTTTCCTTAAAATCCCAATAAAATATTCATAAACCACAGATTTTTATTGAAATTAAATGTTACTTCAATAAAATAACCCTAACTACGCGTCAAATCAGGTAAACTCATTTTGATATATTAAGAGGCAAAATTTCATGAACAAGCGACAAAAATTGGTGGCCATGAGACAAAACTTGGTGCCTTCGAGACAAAAATTGATGCGCACTGACAAAAATTGACGCATTCGAGACAAAAATTGATGCACACTGTTAAAAATTGACGCCTTCGAGACAAAAATTGATGCACACTGTCAAAAATAGGTGACTTCGAGGCAAAATTTGACGGCAACGGCTGTATTAAGTCGTACGAGTTGACGACTGTATTACGAGACCGGCAATCGTGGCAAATAGTTAGATAAATTCCTAAAATAGTTCTCGCAACCGTACCTAAATGGCAGATAAACCTTTGTACTGCCATTTTCGATTGAGGAGTACAAAGTATATTCGTTGTTCAAAAGCAATCAGCTGTGTTGATCTACGTACCTGAAATTTAGTCAAAAATTTTGAAGCATATTCTTTAAAATCCCAATAAAATATTCATAAACCACAGATTTTTATTGAAATTAAATGTTACTTCAATAAAATAACCCTAACTACGCGTCAAATCAGGTAAACTCATGTTGATATATAAAGAGGCAAAATTTCATGAACAAGCGACAAAAATTGATGACCATGAGACAAAAATTGGTGCCTTCGAGACAAAAATTGATGCGCACTGACAAAAATTGACGCATTCGAGACAAAAATTGATGCACACTGTCAAAAATTGATGCTTTCGAGACAAAAATTGATGCACACTGTCAAAAATTGGTGACTTCGAGCCAAAATTTGACGGCAACGCCTGTAACGAACCTCACTGAATTCGTTAGTTTCTGCAAACGTAATCTCGACTCCGGAGGTCAAGTGGATGCCATTTACACCGATCTCAAAGCTGCTTTCGACCTCATCTCACACGAAATTTTAATCGCCAAATTGCAGAAGTTAGGGTTTTCGGAACAAATAGTTAAGTGGTTGCATTCCTACCTCACAGAACGCTCATACAAGATCAAGGTAAACGATCATACATCTAGAGAGGTGCTTGGCACCTCAGGAGTGCCTCAAGGCAGCAATTTGGGCCCGCTGCTCTTCATTCTTTATATAAACGATGTAGGGCAATTGCTAGCTAAACACCGTTTTCTTCTGTTTGCCGATGACGTTAAGCTGTTCGCTCCTATCAACGATACCAATGACTGCATCAATCTTCAACACGCCATCAACCTGTTTAGCATATGGTGCCGTGATAATGCAATGGTGCTATGTATCGAAAAATGTCGTGTTTTGTCTTTTTACCGTTCTCGGTCTTGCACACGATTCAACTACCAGATCGATAACATATCCGCACCGATACATTCCGCGACCTTGGGATCATTCTCGACACACGTTTAACATTTAACGATCACCTAGAGAATATAGTATCCAGAGGGAACCAACTACTGGGTTGGATTATTCGATCAACGCAAGGTTTCCGTAATCCCATGACCATAAAAACCATCTACTGTGCCTACGTCCGATCAGTGTTAGAATATGGCAGTATTGTTAGCGACCCCTGTACCGAACAATGGAGTAATCGAATCGAGGCCATCCAAAGAAAAGCGACTAGATATGCTGTAAGACTCTAACCATGGCGACAGGGCGATGTGTTACCCTCATACCATTCCCGGTGTCTGCTTTTAGGGATTCAGTCGTTGAAAAAGCGCCGTGAGATAGCTAAATGCCTTTTTATATCAGGACTACTTAACCACCACATTGATGCTCCTACTCTATTAGCTACGATAGAATTTAACGCGCCATCTAGGAATCTACGTACACGTCAATTCATATCCGTCCTTCGTTATAGAACTCGTTTTGGCCAGTCTGATCCTATGTCAGCTATGTGTCGAACTTTCATAAATAACTTTGATTTATTTGTTTTCAACATGCCACAGAATGTTTTTAGAGATAGACTCAGGACACAACTTACGTAATAATTTTATTTTCAAAATATATTTTCTATTCTTGTGCACCTGTTCTCCCCGATCGATTTATGTACCTTACATAGTCTATAAGCACTAATTTAAGTACATTCATGTAGGATCTTCAAGATCCCGATGGATTAATCATTAAACATATAAACATATAAACATAAGAGTCAGCAGTATAGTGTGCAAAACTCATTACAAATTCCAAACAACAAAGCAAAATCGCAAAACCGCTTCTTAATGTACGCTTCCTTCCATGTTGCCAATTGTTTTCAGAATATCCTGAAATGGTACAAAAACCTTAACAGCTGAAAAATTATCGAGACAAACGTACACTTGTTCAGCTCTATTATGAGGCTTTACGGACAAGTAATGCCAGGTCAGACAAATTGATAGCGCATTTCTTAAAAAAGCTCCTAGAAAATCGTTCTACTGTTACCGTCCAAATAGACATAGAGCGGCAACGTCGCGCGTGACGAAAAATAGCTTAAAATTTCACTCGGTGTAGATCAAAGTAGCTCATTTGACTCAGTCATCCAACTTGTTTTTCATTTGAAAACACACTAAAATAGGTTAAAATGTGTTCAAATCTATTTTTTTGCATTTGGCATTAATGTGGCTTGTAAACAAAGTATTATACGAATAACAAAGATAATACGATTATTTCGGATGAAGCAAAAATGTCGCGCGAGACGAGTAGCTCTGTTTGCAAAATTGAGCTACTTTTTGTAGCTTCGTTCGCGCGCGACGTTGTCGCTGTATGTCTATTCGGACGGTTTAAAAAAAGCGGTGGATCAAACGGTAGGCGGACTAGGCGGTCGCCTGGGGCTCCGCCGATTTAGGGGCCCCGTAGATCGCCATTCTATAGTATGCCGTATGGACAGAGTACAAGCGACAAGGGCCTATAGTGGTGTAGTAACAATAGTGGTAGTATAGCTCTAAAATGTGATAATAAGATTATTAAGAACAATTAACTTATCTATTTCATTGTTTAATGTTCTCTGTTCTTTTAATAAAGGCTATAAAAATTAAATTGGGCCATTCCATTGCAGTGATAGAAACACAACATATTTTGTGAAATGTGTCAACATTCTTCCAAAATCCTTAGGATTTCAAAACTCATATTTTTGCTAACGTTTGAAATGACCACATAACAATGCAATTATAATTTTTTTAACATCCCGGAAGGATGGCCGATGGGGCCCCGAGGTTGGCGAAACATTTGCACCACCCCCCACCCTACCCCCCCCCCCTCCGTCAGAAAAAAATTTAGAGTTTGCGACAGATGATTTGCGAAGGGGGCCCCGCTTCTTTTAAAATTCATCCTCAAATTTGACCATATTCATTGGGTGTATATTGGGTTGACGACAACAAATGGAAGGAGCCCCTCAATCGACGGGATCATCAATGGGGCCCCCAAATGGCCGAGGCAATTTAGATTGTTCTTCGTATTATGGCTGTGTATGGCTGTATGTAGATGCAGCTGTAACGGTTTTTGGTCTTGTTGTATTCGAAATAGGAAAATAGTCGATAAATAAACCATATATAAATTGACATGGCCCATAGGTCCCTTGCGCATTTGAATAACCCCTTCTATCTTTAATCTTTCGCATTTCCCCTTCTCTTCGGTCCACAAAGTTGATGTGGTCGATTAGGGCCAAGAATGAAAATTTTAGTTTCTGCATTAAAAGACACACCCACACACCACACACTCCACTATCCCAGGCCAGGAATGTGAATACAATTTTTCGTGTGAAACAGCTGTCTGTTTTCGGCACACCTCTGCAAAAAAAGTAAAGGGTCCCCCAGACAAGCACAGGCACGTTTCATCCAAGCTAAAATGAAGAGCGCACACATCGATATCGATGTAATCTTTCCTCGAATGAAACCTCAACCCACTGGAGCACCGATGCTTGCTTGGTGTTATTCAATTTTTCCTGCTAATTTTACCGGCTACGAGCCGGTGTATATATATTGTGTTTCGGGGCCTTAAAATTTTTGTCTGGGTGTGTTGTGGCGCAGCGTTCTGTGCATTCGATTTAGCAGTAAGAGAAACCACGCAGAGTTTGGGTGGCTCGTGCACCGGCATCCACACCAGCAAAAAATGACGGTTTCTCGCTCTGTCCAATGCTTTATGCTAACGAAAATGAAATGCTATTGATTTGAGCTGTACGCGCGTGTCGCGTACAGCAAGCGTTCTTCGCTTGCGATTTTGGTAAAAGTATTGGCAGATTTCTTAGAACATTTAATGTGCTGCTTTGAGTAATATGATGCCCCGGTTTTCTGCAGATCGGGAAAAATGAATTCATTAAAAATAAGTCTTTAATTAGATTGGTGGGGGGGGGGGGGGGGTTGATGCCCAGTCCACCCACCGCGCCACTGCACATTGGACAAACGCCTGTATAAAAATCGAAAAACCAACTTTGTCTCAGGTTTTAACCATACACTTTTTCTTAAAATAGATACTTAAACTTAGTAGAAACCAAAATATTTTACATATTAATTTTAAACTTACTGAGCTATAGGACATCAAAGTACAAACTTTGTGTTTTTGTCCCAAATTTGAGCTATTTTTCGACCGAACATAAAGCATCATATTTTAGTATATGATGGTTATATTTTGATAATCTATGTGTCGTTGGAAAAGTTTGGTTTTCAATGTTTGGTTTTCAACCATTTATGAACTTTAAAAACAAGTTTTTGCAAAATATTTAGACATCAGATCAACGTATGACAAAACATGCCTAAATATTTTGCAAAAACTTGTTTTTAAAGTTCATAAATGATTGATAACCAAACATCACTGCTGAATTTTTGGATATTTTCATTTTGGAGAGCGATTTTTTTATGATTCGACTCAATTTAATTCGTGACTCGTATATTATAGGAAAGATTTACAATTTTCCTACATTTTGTCGTTAAAATTAGCTGCGACCATCTGCGACCCCGAAAATTATTAAGCTTTTTCTTGAAAATAGCGTGAGCGATTTTGACGTGTTGTTGTATGAGCCATACACCACCAATATAGGACTACCTGTCATAAACGGGCATTTGAAACAAATAGGTGTAGAAACCGAAAATTGTATGTGAATTCACCTCAAAAACATAAACACCTTGTTCGCGGTCATACGTTAATATTTAAGTATCGTAGGCGTAAACGTCAGAATAAAACGGCATTCGTGCTCGAGAATCAGAACAGCGCACACGTTCCGATTCTTCGTAATTTCCGTCCCGAAAATTCCGCAACTTTACGCAGGCAAAAACAAAGCTGAAGAGAGGAAAAACAGTTTAAAGAAGGTCGTAAGATAGGAATTAGCTGTTTTCCAAACAAATCATGAAAAACACAATTTTTTTAGCGCGTAATACTTTATAAACTTCATTTTCAGTCGTAAACTTATTCCGCCTTTGTTGTAAGTCCTAACAATTATTATTTATGCTGTTAACTAATACACAATAATGCAATGTTGTGAGCGATCATTAATAAGTTTTATTCGCTTCCTTGACGATTTTAGTATTGTACTACCCTGTATAATAAGAGGAATTGTATTGAATGAAGAAAAGCTGCTACAGCACGAGGAATTCATTTTCATCCCAGCGTTTGTATGGCCGTTGCCCACTGTGCACTGGTGAGTACCGGTACCATATAGATTCTATATAGTCCCAGCTTCGTCGCGACAGGTTCGTTGAGGTGCACTGATGTTTTTTTTTTTGTAGACGACAAACTCAACTTTAATGTTGAGGCACATTCGAGAAATTAAAACTCACCTTAACAATTTCCTAAGATAAATCCTTCCACAATTGAACAAGAATCTCTCGAGCTCATCCATTCACAGCACAAGTTTTGAATGGACAATACCCGGCAGAATGCGATACCAGAAACAATATGGAAGATAGAAAGAGATGGAATGACTCAGCTCAGAGGAATTAACTAGTAAATACATGTGTATGTGACGTACGAAGATTTTAGACCCCGATTCACCCATTTTCCATCCATCATTTTCACACACACGCACACAGCTCTACACGGGCGGCGTGTTGCTGTAAAAAAATAGAGAAAGTTGACCAGTGATGGGTTTCATGACTCTTTCGATGAGATTCATTTATATGAATCTTCAGTGATAAGTGATTCGTATTTCGAATCGACTTTTCAAAGATTCATGAAACTCTAAAGATTTTAGATATGTATGATTTGCAACATAGTTTGCGTGATCTCACCAAACAACATCCCCAACATTTCAAACAACATCTTAAACCCGTCGTGGTTTTAAGCCGCGCATGGACCGTCTCCCCGTATCAAAACAAACTATCCAGTTGCGTGAACTTGCCAAGAAGTCCCGAAAGCCTGCATGGCATGACCATGTAGGTTGTTGCTTCAAATAGAAGAATAATGAGAAGTTCAAGCTCTATGAATTTTTGGAGATGTATGAATTTCATGGGATTCATGAATCCCTAGAGATATGAATATTTTGAGATTCATGAATCTTTTGAGATTCATGAGTCTTTTGAGACACATCAATCTTTGGTGATTCAAGAATATTTGGAGATTCATGAATCTTTGCAACCGGGATCAGATTCATTGATTCATTTCAAAGATTCATTCAGATTCATGAATCCGAATCAGATTTACCCAACACTAGAGCGGACTGGGTCTCTCCGTTTGGTACAAAGAAAAATCTCTCAACAACGTCAGCTCTGCTATTTGGGAAGCTTTATTTTCAGTGCAGTGAGGTTGATACTTGTTTGATCTTCGATCGCCTGTTGGTCCGTACATAAACCGCTTAAAAATGAAGTTTTGTCTTATTTTAGGTAAGTAAAAGTAATCAAATTAAAAACCATCATTCCCCCTCAGAACTAACATTATTTTTCCTCCATTTCATGGGTTTTTTCACGGTGAACAGAGACAACAAAACCTGTGACTGTGTCGTGACCCGTATAGAACCAAACGCAACAGCGATGAAGAGCAAATAGTGCTGTGGCGATTTTGTGGTTTTATTCACTGTAAGAGTGTGAAAAGTGATAAAAATTATGTGCATTAATTTGTAATTAAGTTCAATGTTTGTTGAGCAGGTGATTATGGTTTTAATAAAGCATGTTTGGTTAGTATTATTAATTTCAATTGATGGAATTGTGTTGATATAATTGTGTGCACTTAGTAATTTTTGTAGGAAAACCTGCAAAAAAGGGGAGGGGGCTATTAAAACAAAGGTTCGTGCCAACTATGCCAAAGGTTCGTGGTTTCGGGTTACTTCTGGTGCTGAATTATTTCACCTACTTAGCTTCGTATTCATTTTCTTATTCAGTAGATCTCTGTGTGATGGTAACAGCTAGGCATGTACTCGCCCCGAATGATTTTCTCAATATTCACGCCAGGAGCTCCAAGCTTTTTTGTTGACGGGCTAAATTTCTTCGCAAATAACGATGATGAGAGCCATTTCGACCTTACCTTTAGCTAATGAAAATCTCGTTTGAATCTAGTTTTGATAATAAAATGCTAAGAATCTAATTCAAACTTGTACAATACAATATTATTGCAGCTTGATTTACGTTTTCAGAAATAAAAACTAAATAGTTGATGAAAGTATTAAAAACAATAAACTACAATAGCAATAAAATACAATACACGTTATATTTTACAAAATATTCGCGGGTCTTTAATGAGGCTCTCGAGAGCACGCGGGTCATAGTTTCGACACCCTATCTTTACGATATCAGAAAACAATTACAAATTGATTGTCTGGGACATCAAAATAAGAATGTGTACAAGCTGCTAATAAATTGAAGTTCCAAGAAAACATTTAACTACTGGATAGAAATTATTGTTTAAACTTATGCTAGATGGTCTTTTGTTCTCAGAGTATTTTATTTAATAGAAATTCAATAACTGATATCAATAAACATGTAGTTCTTGAATGTTCTTTGAAGTTGAATTTATATAATTAAAAAAATATTAATTTTATTTTTGATGTACGCAATGGAAGCTTTTTTAAACTGTAACTTATACACAAATTAAAAAAAACTTTATTTTGTCGGTCACTGTATGTGTCTATTGCTAGTTAAGTGGACTAGCTTTTCAACATTATTGATAATTGTTGGATTAGGAAGGCAAAAGTGACTTTTAATGTCATTTGGACTATGTACTTTTCATACTTGAATGTTATCTTCCTCGTCATCACTATCAGGTGGATTACTTTCGGATTGTCCTGGTGGACTACCGGGATTGAGCATCGGGCTAGGACTATGCCTTATCTGGCTGTTCAGACTATGATTACTAATGCTGGTAAGTGAGTTAAGATTACTAATATCATGTTGGCTTCCTGCTCCAACACTGGTTTCACCATCGCGAAGTTGGTTTGATCCACCGCTAGGAGTTTGATGAGGTTGTTGTAGCAATGATCCTGCTGGTTGTTGCCCACAATTGGCTTGATAGTAACTGCTCAGCGTTGAAAGTGAACTGGACGCAGAGAGGTGAGGGAATGGGCCGCTTGGGCCCGATATAGGATTCAATGTTCCAATGGTTGGTACACCTGGATACATACGATAAGGTAAGGGTTTTTGGAGAGCAGCTGCTGCAGCTGCATGTCTATAGTATGCGTCAACCGCACTTTGTGACGTTCCAGGAGGCCCTGAAGGAGTAGGATAAGGCCAGGCGCCGATGTAAGGAGGTCCACCATATAACCGCTGAAACGCAGCATAATTTCCAGCTTCTGCTAATAGTTCTAATCCTACTGCAGTTTGTCTCTTCCACTTTGTTCTGAAAAGATATATACATTAGAATAATAAAACATTAATGAATATGAAACTACAAAAAAAACGAAGAACAAGAATCCCTTGCATCCAACCTTATATTTGTGTATGGTGTAAATTCCTGCTGTAATTAAAGTAATAAATTGTCAAAGCATATTTTCGTTAAAACACACATTATTCTAAATTCCAGCTATTCAGACATGTGGCCAGAGCATACCCAAATAGCCAAATTGGCTTGAGCAGCTAATTTTGGAATGCTAAAAATCGCTGCTTGAATTCGACTTTTGCACTAGATAAACAGCATCAAAGTTCTAGGTTAGTCATTCAAATTTCAAGGCTGCAGCCTAGGACCGAGCATCCTGAAGAATAATTGTTGACCGGGCCATATCACATCGACGTGCTCTATCGTGAGCAGGCCAACAAGAGAGATTGAGGGTCTTTCAAATAGCACTTAAGCAGTTTCCTTATGCAAAGGTGTCAGGGATTATTTTTCTTTGCATTTTATTTTCTAGTAAGCTGTTATCAATCAAATGAACAACAAGATGTGTTTTAATGTGCATGTTTATTAGCTCTGTGATGGGATGGGATCTGAAGCCCTTGTGAGGCTCTCCCATCCAACACCTATTCCGACACGTCCTCGTCGTGAAGAGTGGTAACGTGTCCCAAGTGCCACAAATCCACTAAACGACCACTAAACGGCTTCTAAACGACTCAAGTTCTCTACCTAAACGGAATATAGAAAGACTTCGTTTAGCAGACGGCAAACGACTCATGCATTCTAAAAATAGCAAAAAAGCTGGTGGCGCTCTCTGTTTGTGGGATACACCAACCAGTTGGTTGGTGGGATACCCCAACCAGTTGAGCTTCATCGCTTGGAGGAGAGCTTTCTCATTTCCTCTGTACTGTTGTATGATTTCGCATTGAAGTTATGCATCGCTAGAACTAGAACGGCGATACGATTGTTTAAATACTAAACTCCAACGGAAACCACCAGCACTGAAGCAAGTGAGATTTGAGTAATGGTCGTTGGTGTTGATACCCACGTATCTGACCACATGACCATTTATTTAGATTTTTGCTCGGCAAGCTAGAAGGCTATATAGGTCATGATTAGATAAAAGTTGTCGAAACACACACAACACAAGAAAGGGATAGCAATAAAATGATGAGTTGTAATACGCCATCTATTGATCAAACCAATGAAGCTGTGGAGCTTTCATGTTTTTTCTATGGATATTCAATTTTTCAGTCGTTTAAGCTTAATCTGTGGCGCTTGGGGTATCACCACATATCCAAGCTTGGGTACACGGGCTTGACCCAACCCCTTGTGCGGTTGGTAGCATATGGCGAACCAGGAGGGGGGTGGGTATCCTGGGAAACCGGGTGCCTGGTCGTCGGAGGTGCAAACCGACGCTAAACAAAACGGTCACGTGGGCGCGGGGCCAGTCACCCAGTCCCAGGCAATCAATGACTACGGAAAGCTTCAGAAAAATACGAAACGGAACTCTCGATACCGATCCTACGCAATGCCCTAGGACTACTCTAAAAGTGGGCTCACGGAACGTACGCACTCTAAGCGAAGCCGGAGCCGTGAAAAAACTTGATGACACCATAGCGGGGGCTTCAACGCAAAAGTCGATAGGGAGCCAATGTACCGCCAATACACTGGCTGTCACAGTCTGCATGAGCACAGTAACGATAATGATAGTAGATTGGTCCAGTTCGCCGCAGCGAACAATCTGGTTGTTGGAAGTACCAAATTTGCGCGCAAGAAAATCCACAAGGTTCCATGGGCGCACCTGGATGGAGTAACCCTCAACCAGATCGACCACGTGTTAATAAGCCGCCGACGACAGTAGAGTCTGTTAAATGTCAGAACATATCAAAGAGCCAATATCGATTCCGATCACAACTTGGTTGGCTTAGTGATACGTTGTAGAATTGCCCGCTCCCGTGCCAATGGGGGCGGAGAAAACACGCAGCCTAAGCTCAACACGGACTCTCTAAGGGACACTACCCAACTGACATTTTATAGCACGAATAATCGGGAATTCGAGCAAATTCCCTTAAACTGGAGCCTTAAACTTCCCTTAAACTTCACCAGTTTAAGGGAATTTAGAAAAAGGCCTTTAACATCAACTGTGATGCGGCTTTTTCGTTGTTTTCTTTTAGATTCGCTCGAAAATGATGTTTTCTATTGTTATAGTTGGTCATGTACCCATTTCATACTTAAATAATACCCATTTTTATAGAATAACGTCACATAAAATTAGCTTTTGTTTTTCATCATAAAACCATAGCTATGATTGAAAAATGAGCTCGACGGCATCGTCCATCGATAGAGGCTAATTTACGATCACACCAAATCTTGGCGCTTTCATCACACTTGATCACACACAAATCCACAATTTCAGGCGTATCGAGTACTATTCGAGCAGATATGGTAAAACAATTTCAAGCAAATGTCACTTGGGTACTGTCCAACAGGAATTCAAAGCCGCTTTAGACGAGTCTCTACTACCAGAAAACAGATATGAAACTACGAGCGAGAGGTGGAACGCTCTAAAAACAATAAACTGTGCAAGAAATATACTCCCACCACGTCGTGTTAACACCAAATCTGGCTGGTTCGACGATGAATGCAGACAAGTGACCGAACGTAAGAATACTGCATACCGAGTAATGCAGCAACGGCATAGAACGCGGGCATGCGCAGAGGAATATTCACGGCTTAGACGCGAAGAGAAACGAGTTCACCGCTCCAAGAAGCATGCTTTGGAAAAGCAAAACATATGGGAACTCGAGCAAACCAGAGAGACGTACGGACCGACACGAAAGTTTTACCAAGCGATAGCAGGTCACCGATATAACGTTGTACCTAAGGTAACCTGGTAACCATGATGAATTACTCAACAACCAGCTTAACGAACAGCTAGAAGCGCCATTAGCAGATAGTGTAATGTTACTGCCAGCTAGCATAGAAGAAACACAAAAGGCTATGCGTCGGCTGAAAAATAACAAGGCACCCGGAATCGACGGAATTGCAGCTGAACTGGTCAAGAATGGAGCTGCACGACTAGAAAACGAGATTCATCAAATTATTATTATTATTTATTGTTTAATCTTCAACGGGCCCTATGGCCTAATTAAGATGTAACAGTTCATTTAAAAAAATACATAACAAAACATGATTTGCAGCGCAATTCACTGCGGCCATGGCAAAAGCCGGAGACGTTCCTTGAAGCACTGAGTTGAGATGTCGAAGTCGAAGCAATCCGAGACAGTGTTGAAGACAGCCGACATGCGGAACATAGGGTCAGACCGACCAGCGCTGGAACGGGGTTGAGCGAGCCGTAGAGTTTCTCTAGACCTAAGTGTTCGGGATGGTGCATAGATATCGACTCGATGCAACAAAGGCGATGAGTCGATAGAGCCATTTAGCAATCCAGCGATGAAAGAACACTGTGCATTGCGTCTTCTAACCGAAAGAGGTTCAAGGCCTAGAAGACGGCACCGCGCAGCATACGGAGGAAGATTATTGCGATCCTGCCAGGGAAGTAGGCGTAGGGCATATCGCGTGAGTTTACGTTCAATCGCCTCAAGGTGAGCAATTGAAGAAGCGGTAGTTGGGCTCCAGACTACGCACGAATATTCCAGAACCGAACGAACGATACAGTTGTAGACAGCTTTGATGCACATGGGGTTGCGGAATTCATTAGTTGTCCGGATAACCACGCCAAGTAATTGATTTCCTCTGGCTACAACGTCATCGATATGCTGTTTAAAGTTCAAACTAGAGTCAAGCAGAACGCCCAGGTCTTTGGCATGATTTTGTCGATTAACTGCAGTGCCGTCTATGAAGTAGGTCCCAGTCACTGGGCTCCTGCATCGACTAAAAGACACACAGTAGCATTTCTCGATGCAGATAGTCAGTCCATTACGCTTGCACCACGAACAGAAAATTTCGATGCAGTCTTACAGGAATGTACAATCACCTGTGTTGTGAATAGGCGCAAAAATTTTTGCATCGTCGGCAAACAGACTGATACTGTCGGGAGGTAGAGCAAGGATAACATCGTTGATGAACAATATGAAGAGAAGCGGGCCAATATTGCTTCCTTGTGGCACACCCGAGCTGCTGACTATTTCTTTGGACATGTGCTTTTCAATTTTCACGATGTATGTGCGATTAATTAGGTAAGACTTAAGCCACTGTACGAGCGAGCTGGGAACTCCTAGTTTATCGAGTTTAGCGAGAAGAATTGCGTGCGGAAGAGAGTCGAATGCTGCTTTCAGATCTGTATAAATTGCATCGACTTGAGCTCCGGCATCAATTTGACTAGTGCAATAGGTTACAAATTCAACCAGGTTCGTGGTAGTCGACTTTTTTGGCACAAATCCATGTTGATACGGGCTTAGGTAGCTGCGGCATGCATGTAGCAGATTTTTGTATATCACTAGTTCGAACACCTTGGCAATGGCACACAAGGATGTAATACCCCGGTAGTTGATGGCATCTGTCCTGTCGCCCTTTTTGTAAATAGGAACCATCCAAGATTTCCTCCACGCTTTGGGAAAGTAGCCATTGGCTAGCGATGCATTGAACAACTTTGCAAGGATAGGTGCTACTGTCGTTTGACAGCGTTTCAGCACGGTAGAAGGAATTCCGTCGGGTCCAGGAGCGAAGGAAGGCTTTAGTTGCGCTAGGGCAGATAAAACGATCTCACTGTCGATGAAAGAAGTGCTCATATTAATTGCGCCAGCCGGAGTGTTGACGAGAGCAGCATCAATGGTATCGGTATCATTCATGGCCGGTGAAAAGCAATCTGCGAAGCGATCCGCGAAGAGATTGCACATTTCATTAGTGTTGGCACTTGTTGCTCCTTTGTACGTAATGGATTTCGGTGTATGCGTGGATTTTGTTTTGCTGTTGTAGAAGCGCCGAAACGAGTCAGGCCACCTGCAGAGGTTACGTTGAATTTTACTCAAATATCTGCCATATCGAAACCTGTTGTAGCTGCAGTATAAAGAGTGCGTGTCAAAGTAGATCGAGCGAGATCTTTGGCAGCGGCGCGTTTGGTAGTGACGATAAGCAGCTCTTTTTACATGTTTGAGTCGTTTGAGTGTGCGGTCCGCCCAGGGGGGGGGTAAGGTTTAGGACGCTGAACTGGGACGCATACAACAAAGGCTTGCAGCATGAAGGACGAGAATGAACATACTGCTTCGTCAAGTGAAATAAAATTGGAACAATGAAAGCTATTGTTAAACATTGATATCATGTCGTTCAGTTTCACATAGTCAGCTTAAGCAAAGTTATAACGATAAAATGCGGTTGTCGTCGAGTTTTGTCGAGTCGTCGAATTGCGTCGGGTCGACGAGCTAATAGCGTAGAGCAGGTCAAGCATGCGTCCGTGCGAATTATTGATGTGATTAAGTTGCACTAATCCGTTAAATTTAAATCCATCCACAAAGGTGTTGTTGGCCAGTGAGCGCGCAGGTTCATAGTGCGTGATTGATGAGTATGCTGGCGAGGACGAAGGATCAGCTGTGGACCAGCTTATGCTAGGCTGATTGAAATCGCCAATAACAAACATGACGTACAGATGTGCGTTATTGCAGGCGACGCGCACACAAATATACTCGAGAGAACGATCACGGGAAGGTAATTCTATCGACTCATATGCGTTAGAAACGGCTAGCAAAACACCACCACCGCGAGAGCTAGAGCCGCTGAGAGAGCGATCACAGCGGTAAACAGAGAAGTTGTTGTTGAAGAGAAGAGCAGATGGAATGTTGTCAACAAGCCAAGTTTCCGTGAGGGCGATGAGATCGAAGTCAGCCTCCGATACAGCTAAGTGAAATTCTTTCGTTTTAGTACGCAAACCTCTAACGTTTTGATAATAGCAGCTTAAATACTCAGCGGTAGCGTTGTCATTGTGGCGGTTGGATAAAGCGGGTATACGGTAAGTCAATTGAGCTGCGTTGTCAGAGCATGAGGCTTGGCGTGTTTGTTGCGTGCAATGAGCGGAACTTCGTCTAGTTGAGAAAAAAGCGATCGATTGTAGACTGGTGTAGGTGTGGAGATGAAGCACGGTGGTTTTGGGGCGGTCCAGAAACAAGTGTTGAGTTGGGTGCTTCCAAGGTATCATTCACCGGGGTGTGATGATGTTGTTTCAGGACCAGGTGGAGTAGACGTGCGTGCGGCTAAACGGTGAGTCGTTGTTGGTGTGCGTGTGGTGTAGCGGTGATCAGTACTAGTAGCTGGTGTGCGTGTTGTAAAGCGGTTTCGGGTGGCTATAGAAGATGAGGTTTGGTGGTCGTGTTGACGGGATTGAAAAAACTCACGTACACTGATACCGACGGGCCAGGTGGATGGTGTGAGTGCCGCATCTCGAAGGATAGCCGGGACCCTCACTTTGGATGAAGGCCAATTCATGCTGTCCACACTAACCCCTCTTCTCAGCAGGCAATACGCTATAACGTCATCGGTGGCTAAGCGACGCTTTACAGAAGCGACCACTTGTTCCACAGTGACGGCCGTTGATAAGCGGGATAGGCGGATCCAGATCCTATCTGTGAATGGCTCACGAGGTGCAGCTTGAAGCGGTGATGATAACGGATCGGTTCCCACGAGTTCATGCGGTTGTGTAGGTGCCGGCTGGACGGCAATCGTGGTGTTGGTGTATGCGTTTGGCGATGACGCGGCACAAAGGATGTTGCCGCGACTGTTTACAATTTTGTTTACACCAGGAGATGCCGAATCCTCGATTATGCGCCTCCGCTTTCTACCAGTAGCTGGTCGAGGATCAGAGTTCCGATTGTGAGGCGTGGATGCAGTTTGAAGGAGGGTAAAACCACTGCGAACTTCGGCGACAATAGGCTCAACGAGCTTGCCAATAGCTGCTACAGCTGAGTTGAGGGCGGCTTGGAAACCGACCTGGGCGCCTATTTCTTTTACCGAACGGCAGTTAGTGCAGCCAATGCAGCTCCAGTGCAGGTCGACATTGGACAATACTGCGTCAATCAGCTCGGGGGGCAATTTTCAACAGCCGCGGTGGAACGTAGCGTCACAATATGCACAACTGATGATGCAGCCGGTGGCCTCTAGCGGTTCAGCACACGAGAAGCAAATAGCCGCCATCGCGAAATCACGCGTAATCACAGCACAACACTGCTAAGCCGAGCAGGAAAAAACAGCAAGAAACCACAGTTGTGATGCAACTAAACAATTCGCCAAGACGAAGCGATGATGTTAAACAGTTTAATAGTCCGTAGAATAGGCAACAATGCGATGCGACGCAGAAAACACAAGAAAATTATTGAAAAATCACGGAACGCGACGGAAATGCGGCCGAACAATTAAATGTCAAACGTCATTGTTACTGAGGTGTGGGATAACGAATCGATGCCTTGTGATTGGAATCTCAGCATCATCTACCCCATATACAAGAAGGGAGACAGGTTGGACTGCAACAACTACAGGGGTATTACGGTGTTGAATACCGCCTATAAAATATTCTCCCTGATCCTTCAGGACCGCCTTGTCCCGCACGTCGAAGAGATAGTAGGAAACTATCAAAGAGGATTCCGAGACGGAAAATCAACCACTGATCAGATCTTCACCATGCGGCAGATCTTGGAGAAGATGGCTGTATACAGAAACGACACATACCATCTCTTCATTGACTTCAAAGCCGCATATGATAGCATAGCCAGGCAGTAGCGGATTAGGGGAATCGGGGGCCCTAGGCGAAAAAACGAGTTGAGGTCTCTATAAATGGTAACTGATGACCGGTAGGAGGGGGTGAAGACACACAGCTGTTGGGAGATTGAACAGTATACTTAAATTGCCGGCGGGTGGCCATGAGACCCCTTCGATCATCGGTCACAGCCCCTAAAATTGTTGCCAGCATGGGGTGGGGGGGGACGCAAATGGTTCTCCAGCCACGGGGCTCCAACGACCATTTTTCCGCGGGCCCTTGTCGCACGATCGCGCATGCCGTAATGACAATAATAATAATAAGAAGAAGAAGCAGAACTTAGCGTAACAGTCCACACCCGGGGAAGAGTTTGTCTTGACTTTGTTGTTACAGCGGAGTGTACTACTGCGGCGCGACAAATCAACGGAATGCACTCGACCAAAGGACATGAACCTACCGAGCCGAACCCATTCCTAGACAGTGCCGGTCCATCGTCGTCATGATAACGACTCTAAGCCATCAAGCCGCCAGATTCTGGACGGACGAGTGCAGCACCATACGCTCACCGTAATAAACAAAACCAACATCCTCTTTTGTATGCATTTAATTCAAAATGTTCACTTTCGCCCGCTAGCTGAATAGAAAAGAAATGTGCTACATAACCAATGCACGTCTGATTCGATCGTGTAGCATATCTGCTATACAGAACTTATTATAATACACACTATCAGCTATAGACACATTGTAACACACTTCGGAAAGCCAAATCACACCATTGCAACACATTCATTATAACACATCAGCAAATCAATCCACACCATAGAAACACATCCAGACCATACCGTTCATAGAAAAAACAATTGAGACACATTTATCGAAAACAACCGAAACGCGCAACATAAGCAATTCAAGCGTTACTGCGGCAAAGTGGACAAACAGAGAACGCATAGCAACTTATTGCTAAAAAGCGCAGTGTAGGCAAAGATCGACCAACGCACCCGTTCCTTGGCTAGAACAGTTGAAACTTTCCAGAACCTTTGTAAAAACACTAAAAGCGCAACATAGTCACAAATTGATAGACACCTCACTCCAATACAATGTATGAATTGTACTTCATATCAATAACCTTTAATTAGGACAAAAACACATTCCAAAACCAAATGTACGAAACCCACTGAGTATAAATAAAACCAATTCCGACCGTGGCAAGTCAGATTCGTTCGGACTGTCAGGATAGGACTATGCCCATCCAACATCTATCGACTTCTCATTTAAAGAGTTTAGTTATGTCCCCCTACCCAAGGTAAGGCCTCTAAACTCCAACGTTTCCAGTAAGGGAAACCTCCTAAAGGTTTCTATGATCGCCTGGACGATCAAGTGTCGAAAAGTCCGCTTCGAACAAAGAGTTATTCAACCTCGATACTTGTCAGCGAAACACTGACCTACCGCGATGGTACGCGTTGATCAGTTGTACCGTTGTACGCTCATCAGATTACATGGCGACCGTATCAAAAACCGAACATACTATATGACGACCTTAGCTATCTCCAAACCTACTACATGGCGACCGTGACCATAATCTGCAATCGACGGGCAAAAGTTTAAGTGAAATCAAGTAAAATGTGATGCACACAACTATAACGTATAGCAGTGTCATGTTTACGCACCTGAAAGTATTGCGACCATGTGCGGCATTCGACAGAAAGTGAAAAAAGTGTCAAATGTGCAAATTTGTATAGAACATTCTACACCGCAGCTGGCACAAGTGACCCATATATATATATAAAAAAAAAACAATAACGGTGAATGAGCGACGAGAAGCAAGCACAGTATGGTGTATAAAATGACAATTCATCGAAAATATAAGTGATGAACCGTTTGAAAAAATAATGTATGCGGTGAACAACAATTATGCGTTATGATGTAAAAAAAAAGGTTGGTGACAACCTACCTCAACGTGCAGAAATGCAACAAGTTATGAATAAACACTTAAGAGATCGGTTTGCAAAGTAGAGCAAACTTGAAGTGAGACAGAACGCATAAAGCCCAACGTAAGCGGAAATAACAAATAACGATGTTACCATCATACAAACACAGTGCAGTGAAACCATAAGCGATACGTATGTAAAAGTGATGTTCATCTGAAAGGTGATAGAATGAACGGCGAGACTACGGTCAACGAGATGTAACCAGCGTAAATGAATTGAACAACCGTTCCCAACGTGAAAGACGAAAAGACAAGGCGAGCTCACTGCCCAATATGGATTGGCAGGCGCGAATGGACAAAGGGTCCCAATCCCGACAAGACATCGAGTGACGACTGAAACACCAAGCACCGATTAAACACCAAGCACCGGTAACGAGCATCATCATGAGCAGCAACAACAAAAATACATATTATGTATATAAACAAGGTACCGTAAATTAAAAATTTTACTGATGAGATTGTAGAAATGTGCAAAAATAGCAACAAAAAAAAAACAGGCTAGGAATTTATTAAAATTGTCTACAAACTATGGCAATACTAACAGTAACAAAACTGAACGATGCAAAACTATTAGAGAAAACAGAAAATTATGATAATAATTTATGATCAGGTGAAACAGCTAAAATGTAGGCTCTGCGCATTTACAGCATTAAGGGATAATACTAAGGAAATTTACGACATTATCAGAGAACCAATTTGAAATAACAATGGAAACGAAACCTGACAAAATGGCAGAAATTATAGAATTGATTAAAATCACCACTTCTCTCATATCAAAGTATGACGGTAATGAGACAGATTTGAAAAATGTGGTATCAAATTTAAACGTACTAAAGAAAATAGTTAATCCGGGAAATAAAGAAACAATAATAGAACTGATATTAGGACGTCTTACAGGAAAAGCGCGAATTGTCGTAGGGGAAACCCCATCCTCAATCGAAGAAATAGTTAGTAGTGTTGGGAAAAAGAGCACAATTAGGTGTGCTGTGCGCACACGCACGCACATCTCAGTGTGCGGTGCACATTTCGCACTGTGCGCGCTCTACGCACTGTGCGCGCACCCCGCACTGTGCGCGCACTCTGCACTGTGCGCGCACTCCGCACATTTCGCACAGTGCGAGCACACTTCGCACGGTGCGCGCACTTTTCGCACACTCCGCACAGTGCGAGCACAGTCCGGACTTTTCGCACACTTCGCACAGTGCGAGCACACTCCGCACTTTTCGCACACTTCGCACAGTGCAAGCTTCACTTGCTTCACTTTGCACTGTGCGAGCACACTTCGTACCATGGTGGTACGTACACAAAGACCACGACCACACGACCAATGTCAGCTTTTTCTCTTAGAGTTCATTTACTCAGCCATCGGGTTCGTCTAACAGTGGATGAACTTGGCGGACACCTGACCTCTTCGAATCCCGATCGAAAACCCGTTACACAAACACAAGGATACAACACACCCAGACAAAAATTTAAAGGCCCCGAAACACAATATCAACACAGCGGTCCATAGCCGAAGAAATTATCAGGAAAAATCGGCTGACATCAAGCACGCGTTTCTTGAAAACAACTATGAACTGTGAAGGTCGTAGGTAAACGACGCTCCAGTGGGTTGAGGTTTCTCTTGAATTTGGCTGAGATGAAACGTGTCTGTGCTTGTACTCGGAGCCACCGCTTTGCGATTGTGCAATAAAACAGACAGCTGGTTTCACGGGAAAACTGTTATTCGCGTCGCAGGCTTGCGATAGCAGCGCATGTTTTGATGCAAAAATTACAATTTTCACTCGGAGCCCTAGTCAAATTTTGTGATTAACTGAAGAGAAGACATGGGACAGGGCAAAAGGGGAGGGGGGGGGGGGTGATGGGCATGTGTGTGGTATGAATGTGTGCAAGCGATTTATGGATCTTTGATTCGCCCCGACTTGAACTCGTAGCACCAACGGATCGGAGTCGCTAATGCTAACTGATGCTGATGCTTAAAGGCGGTTTGTCAAAATATGCTCAGTACCATACCACCTGACTTCCTGTAACATGGTACGAAGTGTGCTCGCACCGATTCGCACGAAATTTGCGAAACATGCTTGCACTGTGCGAAGTGTGCGAAAAGTGTGGAATGTGCTCGCACTGTGCGAAGTGTGCGAAAAGTCCGGACTGTTCTTGCACTGTGTGTAAAGTGCGCGCACTGTGCGGAGTGTGCTCGCACAGTATGAAGTGTGCTCATACTGTGCGAAAAGTGCGCGCACTGTGCGGAGTGTGCGAAAAGTGCCCGCACTGTGCGAAGTGTGCGAAAAGTGCGGATTGTGCTCGCACTGTGCGAAAAGTGCGAAGTGCGCGCACTGTGCGAAGTGTGCTCGCACAGTACAAAGTGTGCTGTGCAGTGCGCACAATGAGGTGTGCTGTGCGCACAGTGCGCACACGCGCACAATGCCCAACACTAATAGTTAGCAAATTACAAGACAGGTGCAGCATAAAGGTAACACCAGAGATCATAGTATCGAAAATAAATAATACTAAACAGACGGGAACGATAGAAGATTTTGGAACCATTATTGAAAAACTAACGCAACAACTTGAAGAAGCATACATAGCAGAAGAGATAGCACCAGAAGTAGCCAGAAAAAAGGCAACTAAATCAGGAATCAGTGCATTGAGTTATGGACTCAAAGATTTCGAGACCAGAATTATAATGAGATCGAGTAAATTCGAAACCTTGCATGAAGCGATAGAGCGAGCAGTAGAGTTGGAGCTAGAAGACAGAATGAAAAAGGGAAAAAATGACCATATAAAGATCCCATATTTAAACGCTACCAGGAACAATAGAGGGTATGGATACAACTACCAAGAAAGGAGAAATTTCAGCGAATTCCCAAATAATAATAGATTTCAGACACAAAACCCACCCAGGTTCCCACCCGTAAGATATGGACAGAACAACCATAGAAGCAACAAGAGGGATGTTCAACATAAAGATACTCTAATTAATTATCAAATTAACCCTAATTTTAATCAATCGATAACAACTCAAACACCATCCGACAACTACAGTTATAGAAATAATAACAATTACAGTTTCTATAAACGCAACTATCAGTTAAACAATTGTAGTAATAACAATCAAGTTAACCAAGGATATAATAATCGCGAGAACAACTATAACAACAGTAGTCAGAACAAAATCCAATGCTTTTATATAAGAACAGAACAAAACAATCATACACAATTCAATAATAATATTAAACAACATAAAAGTCGTACTTGCAATCAAAATACAAATACTAATCAAATGAACGATCGAACTCAAAAAGATTTTAAAAATATGCAAAGCAAAACGAACTATAATAACAGAAAACTTAAAGATAAATCAGAAAGAAGAAATGCATTAAATAGTGAAGCAATTAATGATATGAAAGGGTCAAGAGACTCTGAAAGAATATTTAAGGAGAATAATAACTCAACAAAAGAATGTGAAAATGATACTAAACATGATTATAAACATGAAAACAAACAACATATACAAATGATTACAACAAGTAATGACAATGAGAAAAATATTGTTGAGGAACAAGTAACAGATAGTATATTATTGCTAGACAACATGGAAATAAATGAGGAGATTCCTTGTAATGAAAATCATGCAACCGAGCTAAAACATATAAAGAGAAGAAAAAGTAGCATCAAATCAAAGAAGAAGTATATAAATGAATCTAATAATGAATTATATTGCCAGGATAAAAAGGCTAGAAAAATGAATTATTCCACATTATGTGAAGAAAATGTAAAAGAACCAAGAAGAACTATTGCTTACGAAAAGTATCTAAAAGAGCTCCTTGTAAAATTTCATAATGTTATCTCCATGCTAAAAGTCATAATATCTATAAAAGCAGAAAACTCTAGATGTGAACCTAACAAAGGCATCATAGGAAAATCTAAATATTTTAGAAGAAAATTAAATATTCCCAATTCTTTACCTCTAGATAATAGATCTATTTACATAAAATATTACCCACCTTAAGCGATAAGAAATGATTTTATTAGTTAACCAAGAAAAAAGCATAGCAAATACTCAGCTAAATTAAATGAAAAGAATAACTTCAATCATTGTAATTCATTACGTTATTCTATTAAAGGGGGGAGGTGTAGCATATCTGCTATACAGAACTTATTATAATACACACTATCAGCTATAGACACATTGTAACACACTTCGGAAAGCCAAATCACACCATTGCAACACATTCATTATAACACATCAGCAAATCAATCCACACCATAGAAACACATCCAGACCATACCGTTCATAGAAAAAACAATTGAGACACATTTATCGAAAACAACCGAAACGCGCAACATAAGCAATTCAAGCGTTACTGCGGCAAAGTGGACAAACAGAGAACGCATAGCAACTTATTGCTAAAAAGCGCAGTGTAGGCAAAGATCGACCAACGCACCCGTTCCTTGGCTAGAACAGTTGAAACTTTCCAGAACCTTTGTAAAAACACTAAAAGCGCAACATAGTCACAAATTGATAGACACCTCACTCCAATACAATGTATGAATTGTACTTCATATCAATAACCTTTAATTAGGACAAAAACACATTCCAAAACCAAATGTACGAAACCCACTGAGTATAAATAAAACCAATTCCGACCGTGGCAAGTCAGATTCGTTCGGACTGTCAGGATAGGACTATGCCCATCCAACATCTATCGACTTCTCATTTAAAGAGTTTAGTTATGTCCCCCTACCCAAGGTAAGGCCTCTAAACTCCAACGTTTCCAGTAAGGGAAACCTCCTAAAGGTTTCTATGATCGCCTGGACGATCAAGTGTCGAAAAGTCCGCTTCGAACAAAGAGTTATTCAACCTCGATACTTGTCAGCGAAACACTGACCTACCGCGATGGTACGCGTTGATCAGTTGTACCGTTGTACGCTCATCAGATTACATGGCGACCGTATCAAAAACCGAACATACTATATGACGACCTTAGCTATCTCCAAACCTACTACAATCGTGTGTCTTTTTCGCCGATCGAAAAGATGGTGGTTGGAAAACAATTTTGTTGTGTTGTTTCTCAGGCAGCGAGATCGAAAATGCATGGACTTTGTAGCCGCAGCGGATGAAAATGTACGCATCAGAATCAAACACCTTTGGAATTTCCACACAGACACACAGACACACACACACACACACACACACACACACACACACACACACACACACACACACACACACACACACACACACACACACACACACACACACACACACACACACACACACACACACACACACACACACACACACACACACACACACACACACACACACACACACACTCACACACACACACACACACACACACACACACACACACACACACACACACACACACACCAAAAAAATATTTACTCCACGGCACAACACCAAAAAAATATTTACTCCACGGCACAACACTGGGCACGACAAATGCACGGAATACAAACGAGCAAAGGACATGAACCTACCAAGTCGAACCCATTCTAAGGCAATTTCGGTCGCTCGGCGTCATGATACAGAGTTTTACAAGTCATTTTGCAATGTTTACGGCATATTTTGTCGAACACGACATTTACTTTGACTCCGCGTGCTGGACTAGTTCAATGTTAATTTTATTCAGCCCAAGCTTAATTTGACAGCCCCATCGAGTTGCAGATTTTCTACGATATTTAACACATTTCGGACACATTGTATGCACAAAAACGGAAAGATGAAGACTCAAGCTTTAAAATGATGTTTCGTTTGACCCCTTTTTTCGTTTTATCCACCGAGTAATTAGCATTTGAAAATGTTATGTGTTTTCCTGCCGTTTTTTTACTCCGACGTCTCAAATAGTTCACCCATTCTTTCAGTAGATGACGCTCGTTCCGCACCTAAAAACTGTCATAAATGCGCTGGCCAGCACAGTTTTGGCTGAAGTCTAGCGCATTTTTTGCGTCGTTTTAAACGCAACAAACAAACGACACACAAAACTACAGTAGAACGTCGATTATCCGGGGACGGATTAACCGGCGGGCAGCTTAACCGTGCGCATAAATCTGACAGCTGTTCATACGTACGGCGAAAGTTTGCAGCGATAATCAATTGGGTAACCAGTTTCTTGTGCAGCTCTGTAGTGTCTAGTGGTATTTTTGAAATTCATTTTTGTTCGTGAAAAGTTGTTAAACCTATTGTTATTGATTAAAATAATATTCTACTAACGATTAATTGATAAATTCATGGTAAATTAATCATAAAACTGGTGAATTTTATATTTTTTATATGAATTTGACATTTCTCGGACGATTATCCGTGCAAATCCATTAACCGGCAACCGTGCGGTCCCGAGCTGCCCGGATAATCGACGTTCTACTGTATACAGAAAACTGCTCGATTTTGCACAGCGGACATGAGCAAAATACTCCAGAAAATCTGCCATAATTATAGTGTTTTTCGTTTTAAAAAAATTCACTTCGTCGCTTATTGACTAAAATGCGACGATCACCCGACGTGGCGTGAACGTTCACACGACGTACACACGACTTCGAAAATATTTGAAATTGTCAGTTGGGTACCAGTTTTTGATTTGGGTGATTTTGGGTATGTGTGTTTAAAAGTATGTTTGTCATGGAATTTTGATCTTAAAAAACAAGTTAGAAACAATGGTTTTGTTTTCTCAAGACTGAAATCGGCTAATTTTTTTTTAAGTATTCATTTTTCATTCATGGACTATGGCTAGTTTTGCTTCTAGCGTCAAATATACTTATAAAGTATTATTTAGGTTTGTATGGCTTTGATTGACCTTCATGACTCTACATGGGAGCACCTCCTCCGCAGCGCAAATCCCATCCACAGGGCTGCACTCGTTTCTCTCGTCTTGGCTTGCTGCAGGACGTAGACCCTATGCAACGGCGGATCTAACGGTAAACGGACTAGTCGGTCGCCTGGGGTCTCGTCTAGTGGTGGGAGCTCGGAATCGGACCTATCCGATTCCGATTCCGTGTTCGGAATCAATTCCGGAGCCGATTCCGATGCTGGAATCGATTCCGATTCCGGAGCCGATTCCGGAGTCGATTCCGGAGCCGATTCCGGAGCCGATTCCGGAGCCGATTCCGGAGCCGATTCCGGAGCCGATTCCGGAGCCGATTCCGGAGCCAATTCCGGAGCCAATTCCGGAGCCAATTCCGGAGCCGATTCCGGAGCCGATTCCGGAGCCGATTCCGATGCCGATTCCGGTGTTGATTCCGGAGCGAAATCAGTCCGGGAATCTCGATGAGAATGGATCTTTTACAAGTAAATTTGGATTTTTGCGGTTATCAATGCGTAGTATGATTGGACCCAAACGCCTTTTTTATGGCGATGCCGAAACTGACTCCGTTTGGTAGCCGATTCTAATTTATGAGCCATTTCCGATTCGAGAGCCGACTTCGATTCTGGAGCCGATTCCGGAACCAATTCCGGAGTTGATTCCGATTCCGGAGCCGATTCCGGAGTTGATTCCGATTTCGGAGCCGATTCCGGAATCGATTCCGGAAACTGATTCCGGACCTACTATCCGGAATCGATTCCAGAAAACTGCGGAGCTAGCCGGAATCGATTCCGCCAAAAACTTCATTTTTCCCATCACTAGTCTCGTCGATGTAGGGACCCGGTAGATTTCTATGTAATCTTTTTTTCCTTTATTTTGTTGGAAATGGTGTAAAAATGAGTGAAGAAAGTTTTGATAAATTATGTTAAACTTAATTACACACATAGTGGCTTAAATCCTTAGTGTGGTTAAATTTGCGCGTTCCCGTCAGCTTGAGTTGTCGGCAGTAAATCTCTCGACCGCAACTTCCTGTTGAAATATCGTATCGTACCGATGTTTACTTTGTTGACTCGATTCTGCCGACGGGTTACTCGAAGAGAAACGTCGCTAGCAAAACGATATAAAAATGAACATAATGAACGTGTGAGAGAATCCCTTCAAATCGCGATATACTGGTGTCCTCCGAGATACGACAGTATTTGGGACCAAAAAATGTTCAAATCAAGGTGTAAGTCGAAACAGTCGTATGTCGAATATATGTGAATATGGAGTTTATAACAGAACTTGAAGAGTCGGAATCTATGACATTGATTAATTTATTAAAATTATGTTCGATAATGTATTAATTTTACTCCAAAAGCCGTTTACACGATATTGATATTCAAGAATGGGTAGTTGTCGAACCTTTGGAAATGTGTGTCTAATGGTGATTAGCATAGAAATTCAAATAATACACCAATTTCTTCTCAATTACAACTTATAACTGTCAAAATCAAAATCTTCGTATTTGAGAATCGTCGTAACTCGAGGGAGCCGTAACTCGGGGGACGCCTGTAATAGGCTTGATTGACAGGTATGGGTTCATCATTAGTTCATGTATCGGGTTCATAATCGAGTTCATTTATGGGTTCATTATCAACTCCATGACCGGTATCGATTCATCCCAATCAACAATGTGTTCATTTTCGGACGAATTTTTGGCACTCCTGAGGTAAAATCTGCACGAAATTTGCTCGAACTAATCAAATTTGAGAGTGTGTGCGAAACCGTCTGTATTGCATTGGGATCTGTCAAGATTGCGCGGCTTTGAATGAATCCATCAACTTATAGTGTGTTGTGTGTTTACTTGCTTAGGAAGTGTTAAGTTTTGTGAACCAAGTTAACAAGTGAATAATCATAGCATTTTGGTTAAGTTACTGTTAATCCTTCTATAATTGTCTACGCCATGGCAAAAAGAAGTGGAAAATTATATCGTTAACGGGATAAATTGTTAGAACAACTATCTGCTGAAAATGACGCTGAAGCAGGACCCAGCAGAGTGTTTTCATCATCAATTGGTATGTACTTTTTAACAATGTTAACAAAGTCACTAATACTACGCATGTATCACACTATAATTATTTTTTTAGATAATACCTCGCAAACTGGTCGTGTAAGTTCATTATTTAAGTCCCATGTCCCGGATTCAGAACATACGGGCAGAGAAGATCCGGCTTCTTCCCTAATAGATATGACAAAAGAAGGTGTCTCGAAAATTTAAACGCGGGTAATATTATCGAATAATACTAAAATCAATATTATAATAATCAATTGTATTTAATGTCTGACTTTAGATACATTTTCCAATGAGGATTATTTTATTGCGCTCTCTTCAGATAGTGAAACCGATGGAAACGATGGAAATATGGAAACTGTAGACACCAATAAGTCTAAAAAATATCACAATTGTGAAAATCATGAGGATGTCAAAGATTGCTTGAGACATTTTGCCATCAGCCGAAATCTGCCTCGAGATACGGTTAATGAGATGTTGGAAATTTTGAGAATTGACACCAATATGGACCTACCGAAAGACTGTCGAACCCTTCTTAAAACGTACGTACATCCTAAAGTTGACTTGATTCAGATCTTCTACTCCATGCACAGAGCAATTTACGATCCAGTTCTCTGTTGACGGCCTTCCCCTACATAAAAGTGGACGAATGCAAGTTTGGCCCATTTTAATGGAAGAGTGGAAGAGGTAAAAAATGCACCAATAATGATGTTTGCTGCATTTTGTGGTACCGAAAAACCGAGAAGTGTTGAAGAATACTTACGTCAACTTGTGGAGGAAGCAAAAAAACTTTATCTTAATAGAGTTCGCATAGGAGATAAAACAATAAAATTTGAAATCCGAGCTTTTATAGCAGATTCTCCTGCAAGAGCATTTATAAAATGTAAGTATTATTCTTTGAAAATGTTATATGAAACTGCATTTTAGCAACATTTTTATTCTTGCAGCAACATGCTATTATAATGCTGTACATGGATGCTTAAGATGCACTTGCGTTGGTGTGTACCATCCCATATGGCCATAAGGTGGTGTTCGATTGTGTCGGGGCTCCAGTACGAACCGATGATAGATTCCGAGATAGGGAATGCATTCCACACCATCTGCCTTTGCGATCGCCTATAGAAGATCTGTTGAATTTTGATGATTGAACACGTTCCTACGAGTGACCGTTTGTATTTGATTGATCTTGGTGTAACTCGAAAAATTATCTGTGGAATATGGATCGGAAAGTTTGTATCCCTTTCTAGATTGTCTGATGCTCAGAAGGAGTTTGAACGAATTTTTTTACTGCGTTGCAGCTTCCCTCAGAAATCAATAGAAATACTCCTGATCCGTATTATATGCACAAATGGAAGGGCACGCAGTTTAGAATTTTTTGCATTATTGCAGCTTTATAGTTATTGTTATGGCCCAACCTGCCTAACGGCTAAGGGCACTCACCGAAGACAGGCAATGGTCTTCGGGTGATGTGTGAGTGTAGCAGGTCGGGCCAGAGAGAGAGCCGAGCGGCAAAGTGCATTTATTATACTGTAGGCTACCGCACGGGCAACAAGAGGAAATAGATAAAGGCATATTCCATATATATTCAGAAAGACGAAAGTGTACTGTATTCGATAGAAGGGTGGCGATATCACAACAGTTATGAAAGAACTTGTTACCCGGACGGATATACAATCATTATTTACTTTATTTTTGTGGGATTACTATATTTTCAACAAAATTCCATCGCAAGCATTGGAAAACTGCAGAGGTGTTCTTAAATGTTTTTGTCCGTAACTTTGGCGCAATATATGGTATTGAACATGTTACAAGCAATGTTCATAACCTTTAACATATTGATAAAGATGTTGAAAATTTAGGACCATTGGATAATTTTTCAAGCTATGATTTTGAAAACTATGTTGGCATCTTAAAACGCTCTGTACGTTCCGGATTTAAATGTGGTGTAAAAATTGCTGCTCGGTCTGAGGAACGTGCTATTGTGCATTCGTTAAATCATTCCGATTGTCAATATCCTCGGATAGTATACAATGGGAATGGGATTCAATTAACTGCCAACTTTTTGTTCAGAGCGTCAACAAGAGATGAATGGTTTTTAACCAAACATAACGAAGTCGTCAAATTTATGAAACTTAAAACTAATCCCTCGTTGGTCGTTGTTGGAATGGGATATGAGTATGTAACTGATGTTTTTCATATACGTCTTATTGAAAACGATGAGGAGATCTAATTATCATCTGCAGATATCTACATCTACGAGGCTGAAGATTGTATACCTACAGCAGTAGAAGAATTTTCTTTGCACCATATAAGATGTAAGCTGATAGCTGTGACTTCCCCGGCAAACCCTGGATTAAAGCAGTTTGTCCCTCTTTTGCATACTTTTGTTAGTGACAGTTAAAAATATAATAGAGATGACGGAAAACTTACAAAAAAGATTGAATATTGATAGTTTATATAGTTATGTGTTTATTTTGACCTGTGTGTTGGCAATGAGAAAATCTTCTTCTTCTTCTTTGGCTCAACAACCGATGTCGGTCAATGCCTGCCTGTACCCATTCATGGGCTTGGCTTTCAGTGACTAATTGATTCCCCCCCATAGCAGGATAGTCAGTCCTACGTATGGCGGCGCGGTATATTTGGGGATTGAACCCATGACGGGCATGTTGTTAAGTCGTACGAGTTGACGACTGTACTACGAGACCGGCTCATGCTTAACTCACGCTTGGTTATAAAGCTGTAACGGGTCGAAAACTCTTCGAAGCAGTCGGCGCTGTTTTACCAGATCTACCGTTGTTTCTTCTTCACTGCTACTATCGTCACTTACAAAGTGGGAGAAAATCATTTCGATGTTTAAACAAGGATTGTAGACTTGATAAACGATCGTGTCTTAAATAAACTTGTTTACGTTTTTTTATTTTGATTTTGAACATTTTGACACATTGGCAAAGGCTTTGACACAGCTTTAGCGAAAGAAAAAATTTAAGTTTGTCTTGACGCACTTGTCTTGTGTCATTTCCGTTTGTGTTTAATAATCATCCTCATACCAACCAAATTCCATTGACAGCCAGAGAGAATCATTTTGTTATACAAACTACGTCGTGTTTTTGTATGTTTACATAGAGTTACATTTAGAAATTGTAAGAAGTTGTTTCTACAATAGGAAACTTAGACCACCAACTGTCATATTTCAAACCAACATGGCGGCTACAATGTCACCAACCATAATTTCATCACCTTACAGGGTTTTCCACTCCAATTAACAACTGTCCACAGTCTACTAGCAATCTTCGATTTGAAAAACACGATTGTCTACCACTTACAAACAAGTCAAGCCGTTTTTGGTACACTGTCCATTTCAATTTCACAATTGTCGTCTTCGAAAACACATGTCAGATGCGGCACGGGTTTGGCTGGAACGTGTATCACTTGTCTGTAAGAATTGAACCATGTTGTAAACAGGTCTTGATTGAATATCAGAATATGGGAAAGCTGAGCAATTTGGACATGTTAAACAGTTTTATCATTTGGTTTTAGTTATTCTTGGATCGTTACAGTTTTTAGGTTATTTTGGGACGTTGTAATTTTTTTTCACTGGCTACAAGTAAAAGCACCGATAAATGTCAACATTTCTGCATTGTGTTGAAAGATTAAAGTATACATAAAATGCCTAGCATGTCCATTTTGCTCAGCTGTCCTAACATCAAGTGATACACGTTCCAGCCAAAACCAAAACAACCCGTGCCGCATCTGACGTGTGTTTTCGAAGACGACAATTGTGAAATTGAAATGGACAGTGTACCAAAAACGGCTTGACTTGTTTGTAAGTGGTAGACAATCGTGTTTTTCAAATCGAGGATTGCTAGTTGACTGTGGACAGTTGTTAATTGGAATGGAAAACCCTGTATCTGCCAGAAGTAAATAAGTACGTTGACAGTAGGTTGTTTATGCAATCAAACGGCGTGTATGTGATGCATTAGTTAAAAAAATAATTGATCCGTATATAATGTATCATCAAAGTAATATTTTGGGTTAGAATGCGCAGTAATCAGTATTATTTTAATTAGCTACTTAAAGGGCAGTCCACGTTTTGGCCATAGAACATACGTGTTTTTGTAAAGTACATGTAAACCAAATTTTTGAGGTTATGTATTTATATTGTTTCCTTTACACCCGAACCATATATTTCCAATCATGATTGTACATCCTAATTCCGCATCTTTAAAACAAAACAGGAAAGTGCAAAGTGTTTCTGGTAAGTTGAATTGTGTAAGTAACTTTCCCCTGTGAATTGTAGGAATTTTGTCATCATACAGATCCAGAGGTCATACGGCTAGAGGTATGAAGATTACCCGGTTGAAAATAGCTTAGGAAAGCTTACAGGGTTTACCAGCATAATAAACAACTATCCACTTGTTTATACCAATAGTCGTTTTGAATAGACACCGCTGTGTAGGGGAAAGCGGGGCAAAATGGGCATGTTAAGCAGTTTACTGAATATTCCTTTGAATATTCCACAAAACACAATTTTTCTTTCATTAATGTATGCCTCAACCATTTATCTATGGATTAAAATTGCCACATAGAATAAAAACAACTTGAAAACATGAAAATAATGTAAAATAAAAGTTGATGTTTTACGAGAAGCTATTTTGACACGCGGGGTAAAATGGGCATAGCCCTGGGGCAAAATGGGCATATGTAAACAAAATGTGAAACGTCAAAACACTGGGGCAATTTGGGCCACAACAACTGCGCTTAGGTAATGGTCTATGCTTTTGCGCACGTTTCGTGAAATGTATTTTTCGTTCTATCTTTTGATTTGCTGGTCAGAAAAGCCCTTAAAATTCTTCCAAAAATATGTTTTCAAGATTAAAACAGCTTTCAAACGTATAAATCTACAAAATCGAATCTTATGAAGCTGTGTCTGTTATCATTTTGAGGCGACAAATACAACACCATAGCCTCACCAAGCGCCGTATGTCAAAAGCATCTGGCCTTTTTGCCCCAAGCGTAACTGCCCATTTTGCCCCACGTGAAGCATTTTTGTAGTTTTTGTTATATTATTAAAAATACGCATTCAATCGCCTTGCTTTCTTCAGACAAATTGTAAAGAAATATCATATCTTTAAAAATATATCATGAAAAACTTCAACGCATCCCTGTGACACTTGTTTAAGCTTATTTTCGAAGTGGCAAAAATTACATCAATATGCTGCTAAACCTTATTTTGCATTTTTCTTAGTTATTTGTTATGTAAGGGTTATGAAAACTACATGGTGTTCATAGAACACTTTACTGAATACATTTTGAGCATTGGAAAGTATCTTTGTAGTCAAAAAATGCTTAAATAGAGGGTGCCCATTTTGCCCCACATGCCCATTTTGCCCCGCTTTCCCCTACCACTTGCTCACACGTCGATTTAGCAATAACATAGTCTAATGGAGGAGGAGTTGTGATCACCAGTTGTAACATAATTTTTTGAGTGGGGGTTCTTATGTGGGTCAGAAATGAACAAATCAGCTTTACATTTTTTATTAATAACACCTTACAGTGGTTGTTCAATGTTAAACTCACCTTCGATTTTGATACCAAGTTTTAACTTGAGTATCGCTTAGCCCAAGCTTATTGGCTAGCTCCATTCTATCTTGCACGCTTAAATACTTTTGTCTTTCGAAACTTTTTTCAAGGGTTTGCAATTGATGATCAGTAAAAGCGGTGCGAGCTTTTCGTTGCTTTTTACTCAGCCCTGAGGAACTGCTAAGTCCAAGTCCGTTTTTGATGCTGTTGCCATCTTCATCTTTTCCACCTTAAATTAAGAGATAAAGGGGATAAAAAACAGAAAAAATTAATTAACACTGGCGTATAACCGAATTAATTTACTTTCAATTCATATAACTACCATATTTTGTTTAGGAAGAATACTACTCCTAATTTTTGACCTATCGATACCACAAAATATTCTAGACAGGTGGTTTTAAACCGGTTGGGAATTCCAACCGATTGAGGGGAATTTGCACTTGGGAGTCTGTAAGTCATAATGTTTCTTAGTTTTGTAGGAATCATAATAATTTTATCATCATAAGATCATAAGATATTTTAAAAGATTTTCAAAAAATGTAATTTTACATTACATCGACAAAAAACACCGTATAATCAAACTGATCTTTTCTTTTGAGAAAAAAATAACAAAATATTATAAATTATAGAGCCGTTATAAACACTCAAAAATACATGGAATTTTTTCTCTCCACTAAAGCTTCCAAAAATGGCAGAACGATTATTGTATTAATTTTTTTTTCAATGATAATATTTACTACTTAACTTAATTTCATATTTCGGAACACACACTGGGGCCCTTCACGATTCTAGTCAGTTTTTTGTATGGAGTTTGACAGTTGGAGGCTGAAATCATGTAAACAATCCATACAAAACAACACACAAAACTAGCCAGCAATATTCAGTCTAGATTATTCTAGCCTCAAAGCTAGAACTAGATTCGAGTACCTGCTGGCAAAAATGGCAAAACAAGGTGGTGTCTACATTTATCCCAAGGTGCATTAAAGAGATCTGGTAATGGAATCCAGAATCAAAGTGTATGTAGTCCAGGTGGTCTCATAGCATGTTTTTTATAACCAAAATTGAATATCACTGTTATGACAGGATGGGTGAAAATTTTTGTTCAAACAAGTTTTCTGGAGGCTTGACGAATACACAAAACACTCTTAAAATCTTTATTTAGAAGCAGAAGCGATAAAAACAGTCTTCTAAATTCATACACCTTGGGATAAGCCCACCTATACATTATACCTACTTAGATTGTTGCTCGAAAACTGCTATACAATGCAAACAGCTGACAGGCTGAAATTTCAGCCTACGAACTTACAACGGAAAGGGCCCCATTATTGTGAATGTTGTTTGTATTGACACTGTATTATTATCCAACGGCTATCGCCATGATTAGGACAGTCATTTATCGCGATTTGCAGCAAATCCGGACGAGGTAGATAAAAATAGTAAAGCAATGAATAATGCAAAATGATTTTTCCCATGTTTGTAATTAATTTTTTTTCCAAAAAATTGGGACCATCATTACATGACTTATCACAAAAAAGGGTAAAATGCAACCCTTATTTTTTAGTTTAAAGACACTTTGAAAAATAAGTTTTTTTTTTTAATAAATAATGCATTTTAAAATCATCCTAAAATACTTATATTAAATTTTAGAATGGTTACATTTCATAAATTTTCAAATTATGTTTAAAGGTTTTGAAAACTATTTGTAAGGGTTTCATGAATTTTATATGAATACTCGTAGGGTTTCAGCCCCAAATATACCGTGCCGCCATACGTAGGACTGACTATCCTGCTATGGGGGATAATCCATTCACTGGATTATCTTATATATATTCACTGGCGATATATATATATTTATAAGTTATCGTTTGTTACTCCCCGTTCTTTATTAACGTCCTTCCTTGTCGACGGTTGTAATAAAAAAGGGCCTATATATATATATAAAAATAGTAAAGCAATGAATAATGCAAAATGATTTTTCCCATGTTTGTAATTAATTTTTTTAACATATATATATATATATATTTATATATATATATCTATATATATATATATATATATATATATATATATATTTATATATATATATATATATATATATATATATATATATATATATATATATATATATATATATATATATATATATATATATATATATATATATATATATATATATATATATATATATATATATATATATATATATATATATATATATATATATATATATATATATATATATATATATATATATCTTTATATATATATATATATATATATATATATATATATATATATATATATATATCTTTATATATATATATATATCTATATATATATATATATATATATATATATATATTCTTCTTCTTCTTGGGTAAAAGTATGGCTCAGCCCTCTACGTTACGCGTAACGCCTGTTTATCACAAACCCAAGCAATATTACGAGAAACCCAAGCAGCAGATGTCTTAATATTGCTTATTTTTTCATGATGATTTAAAAAGCAACAATTTTTGAACAAACATAACAAAGTACAGCAATCGCTAATAAACGCTAATTCATGAGTATAAATAAATTATTATACTACTATCAAGTCATCATTTTTAACAGCAATCAAGTTGTAACAACTTCAGGTATTATAATTAATGAAATTCTGTTTTATAAGAAACTAACTTCTTTACTTATTACAGGGTTACTTATAAAAAATGATTATTTATTTATTTTCCCAGATATCAATGCAGGATAATGAAATACATACAAGTATTTAATAACTTTATTAACCTAACTTTAAAAAAGAGCTCTCGCACCTAAGTAAATGTTTATTCAAAATGACCGGAAACATAGATTGAATAGGTAATAATTATATTTCATGTATACAATTTATTTATAAATATTTTTAATATTTTATATTTTATAATCATAGGAAATGTTCCTCCAATTGAAAGCTTTCGGGATGTTTATGAACTTGCTTCTTTCAGACTATTTTTCATAAATCATAATGCAACAATGAAAAATAAGAAAATTATGATTTACTTGTTGTTTTAAAATTAAATCTCGTAGAAATCGAATCATCTTAAAGGAATTAATTTTTTTTTATCGCAACGTAAAATATTTTTTATTCAAATAATGTAACTGCTCGGTCGCCTGGATGACAAAACTATTTATGTATATACATATATGTGTGTATGGGTGTGTGTATATATATCTATCTACAATCCTCTTGATATATGATATATATATATATATATATATATATATATATATATATATATATATATATATATATATATATATATATATATGTATGTATATATATATATATATATATATATATATATATATATACATATAAATTAAGATATATGTATATATATATATATATACATATATATTTATATATATATATATATATATATATATATATATATATATATATATATATATATATATATATATATATATATATATATATATATATATATCTTGTTTTATACGTTTCTTTTATATACAAACATTCAAACTTTGAAAACAGTTTGAAACACATCTATTGATAGGTTGAAAGTTTGTTAAATAACGAATCAACTGATAGTTCAAATTTTAAATTTGAGGGGTCGATTATCGATTTACGCGTACTCAACATATATGTATGTGCACATATTGATGTTGCTTGGTCCATGAACGTTTATGTCCATGCGGGAATGCTGCTACGCTAGGCGTGGCCTAAGAAGACCTCTTCCAATAAATTTCATGCATTATAGCTTTGCTTACGTTTATTCTTTATAGCAAGTTTTTCGGTCACCGGACCTTTTTTCTCAGCTTTTTTTATTTTGATATGCTACATATATTTCTCACAATAACCTCATGCTGTACCTTTTACAAGTCTATTACATCATTTACACTTTTTCATGGATATGTGGCTTCTGAGAAAAATGTTGCTTTTTACATTTGTTCAAGAATTTTTTTAATTTATTAAATCACAAAAATTAACAAACTAAGTTAAAAAATACATTCACGAAAATCTAAAAAGTGCCTAAAATGCAGCAGTGACTTTGACTTATAAAGTGTATTTATTATAACGCATTATTATATGCAACGGTGACTTTGACTTATAAAGTGTATTTATTATAACATTATACATTATAACAAATTAATAATAAAGGCAAACAAAATTGACTAAGGTGCAGAACAAAACTGGCCATAAGAGATGTTTCTAGTTGGGTAAAGTTCAAGAGACAAATACTCTTAAGCGAAAAAAAACTATGCCATCGGAAAAAATAACCAATGAAACAATTTGGGATTGAAACATGATAGGGTGAAATTCAACCAATCATAGAACCTTATAAACATGACTGGTCGATAAAAAATCTATGCAATGTTCATGGTATACGCCCTATTAACTCTTGAAAGATTATGTCTAGATTGCATCTTCTATCTCTTTTACTCGAATGTTATGACTACAAGGCTTCAAGTGTGGTTAGTGACAGTCCTGTATTTGAGTGACAGTGCTTTGAGCTAAATCAACCAATCATTAGGAATTTGCAATTTTGTGCTATTTTCCTACTAAATCAACCAATCATTAAGAGGAAATATTGGTTTTACTCAATTAACTAGATTGATGACTTCTAATTATCTATAGTTATATAGAGAAGATGAAATATTTTGAATTGCGTTATTATTCAATTAATTACATAAAAATACTTTTCAAGGATAAATAAATGTGGATATATTAGGTATTCTAGAGGTTGCTTGAAATCTACCACAAAAAGCTTATCTTAAGTTTTGACCTCGCACTATCATTTCAGTCATTCATCATTTTGGTAGCCCATATATGGACATTAATTTATATGTACGCACATAAGGATAGAAATGTAAAGTATCATTCATTTAAAAACACCATAAGAGAGTACATTTATAATGTTGTTTACATGTTGTAAGACCTTGCAAATACTAATATATCTTCAAAATTAGTTGATTTAAAAAAATAGAATCAAATTGAACCACAAAAAGGTCAAGGGCTGCCTGTACCCACTTAATGAAGTGAGCTTGGCTTTCAGTGACTTTTTGTTACCATAGCAGGATAGTCAGTCCTACGTATGGGGGCACGGTCTATTCGGGACTTGAACCCATGACGGGCATGTTGTTAAGTCGTACGAGTTGACGACTGTACCACCAGACCGGCCCAAGTCTGGTCAAATAAAATAATACTATTAAAAGAAGTAATAATGTCTATACTTCTTAAAAATTAAGCATTACAAAATATCATGTAACTTCTAAAGTTTCGAAAAGTGCATTTTGATTTTTGAACAAAGGCTTTATAATAAATCATTCTACAATGTGTAGTACTAGGGAAAACATGAATATACTAAACTCTATAATTGTTGAATGTTGAAGACAGACATTTTATTTATTTTTAGTTTTCTTGTTGTAGTTATTATAACATTCATAAAAATGGAATAATTAAAATGCTTAAGGCATCATTTTAAAAATTACTAAATAACATTTCTAAAAAACTTTAACTTTCAAAATCAAAGTAGTACTTTTTGAAATATTGTAGTTGAAAGATGCTTCTTTCATTTGCCTACATAAGACGGGTTTGAAACATTTTTCAAGTTTGATTTTTTTCTTAGCAATCCACGGGGTTTAGAAGCCTAAATTTTTGGATTTCTTTATGTTATAGTATCAACTTCAAAGCATAAATACAACCAGCATTGAAATCTAAAAAAAATATTTCCATCCCGGTCTGCTTCCACTGTGCTATGATTTCACGTTTCATACAAATTATACAATAACAGAGCCTTCCGCATAACGAATGAGTCATTCGAACTAATTAAACTCGTGATGGGGGGTTCCACTGTATCTTCTTTGGACCGATAAAGGATGCTATCTGAACAGGTTAGTACAGGTAATTATTATATTGAATTTACTGTTCAACATCCGGAAAATTTTGACGATTGCTTGAACACGCATTGAAAACGTGAAAAAGATAAACATTGAAAATACGAACGACACGAAAATACCAATACAAGATCGATCGATATTGGTGGAAATACGAAAGAAGAATGTGATGAAAATTTGAATTAAATGCTTCAAAATCCACCTGGGCGCTTTGGTGATTATTAAACTAATGTCGCATTTGCACTGAACGCAGATAATTAAGTGGAGTTTTTTTTTTTTTCAAAACGATTGATGCGCTTCCGATCAATGAGGAGATGCAAGCGCTAAAAACATCAAACATGGGATCTGGTAGAGCTTCCAGTGGACTCGAGAGCAGTTCCATGTAAAAGGGATTTCAAAATCAAATATTCAGATAATGCCACTGTGAACAGATACAAGCGGCGGCTCATGGCTAAAAGAAGATATCAGCGCCAAAAATATGACTATCAAGAAACTTATGCTCCAGTAGTCCGAATAACAACTGTAAGGAACTTACTGGTAGAATCACTGCATAAGAGTTTCTATCTTCACTGACGGATGCTCGGACATCTTTCAGAAACAGTGTACATTTTACACCCACCAGCATTTGAAGGAAGCATTTGGGGGAAGAAGTTGTTTAACACGTTGTCTGCCACCATATATGCCCACTGAACTGCACCGTCAGGCCACGGAATCACTCTTTGAAACGAATGCATTTGCTTTTGCATTTTTTCTCTTTTAAATCAAATTCACCAATTCTCTTTGTTGTCTCAGTCGCTCCACAATGTCGTTTGTTGGGCTAATTCCATGGAATTTCATTCTTGGAACCCCCCCCTCCCCTCCCTTCCCTTCCCTTTCTTTACCTCTCGCAAAAGTCGGTGACATTCCGACTCCAACGCTTTGCAACGCTTTCGTACGCGCATGCAGACGATGCTACAACAATGACAGGCAAAGCATGGGCCAATGAAAGGCACGTGAAACTGTGAAAAGATCGTTTACGTATTGTCCAAGCTGTCCCGATCAACCTCAACTTTGTGATGAGTGTTTTAAGATTGTGCATCAAAAGTAAAGGATGAATAAATGAACTCCAAGATCTTTTAATTATTGTTCATTCTCATTCTCATTTATTTATGAAAACATAATAGAAACTAATTTTGATATTTGAATCATTTTTTTGAGAAATAATAACCGTGAAAGAAAAGCATTGTGAAAGAACCGATCAAATACGTCAAAGAGATAACTCTTGTAACACGTCTTTTACAATGTGTAATGTGTCAGCCACTATGTGGCTGACGTGGCCCGATCGGAAAAAAACCCGTCAGCCACATAGTGGCTGACGTGGCAGACAACGTGTTAAACTGAAAAAAATCGTTGTATGATTTGAAGCAGTTACCGCGGAGCTGAAATAAAATTTTCCTCATATATATGTTGACACTAGAATTTGTACTGTCATTATATCACAGTTTCTTTTTACACTCGGAAATCTACGAAAACCAATCCTACATCGACGATGATATAGTTCTGTCATCAAACTCATTTGGGGAAAATAACAATTGTAGCACAATAAGAGCATAAATGCTTACGAAACATAAATCTGTCAGGCAGGAAGCGCATCGCAACGATTCGCAAACCATAACGCAATAACAAAACCAATTGCGCAGGGTATCCCAGAAAGAACACCTTTTAATAAACAATCAAGTTCGATCGTCTTTATCCACAAAAGCACAAAAGCAGCAGAAAGTAGGTCAGTTTCAAATATAAACATAAAAGACAATGTATAGATGACAAAGTGTGTCATCATAGAAAATAATTCGTTATAAATAAAGCTTAAACTGATGGCGACTTCAGTTCACAATTTACAGACACGTAGATCACTCGTGTTCTGGTGTATCTCAACTGTTTGCAGATTCTGTCGAAGGCTTTGCCCAATTTGGTAACCATCGTTTGGTTATCAAATGTTCAGTCGGTTGACCGATTAGCATTACCCCACATCGAAGTAAAGAGCAGGTCTCCTCCTGCCCTCCTTTTCTACCTACTTTGGTGTTCGACTCCGCCTCGGTAATCAGCTCGCAAGGTCGACCCAACCCCTGGTTCCGAATCCAAAACGCTGACGTAGCAAGTGCTTTGCGCAAGTCTTTTGGAAAACGTAAGTGTGAATCAGTGACGTAACTGAGACGCGACAAATTTTTATCCATTTGGTGTCGCGTACCGTACCGAAATGGTGTTTAAAATCAATCAATTCAAGTACGTGAAAGAATTGCTAAAAATATTTGGTAAGTAAGATTGCAAACCGTTGGAAAATTCAATTTCAAGCTAATGCGCAACTATAATATAAAGAAAACAACACAGCGTCCGTTCCGTGAATTTTTAGGATGGTCAAACGATTTGATGATGGCAAAGAACAAGAATTATTCAACATGATTTTAACAGATGAACTCTAGATATTTCTTAAACGTGTGCTCAGGTTTTTGAAAGGAACAAAGTATTATTTCCTAAAAAAAATCAGCGTAATCAAGATGAGCCTATTCAGGTACATGTACCAATAGTGGTGCAATTTGTAGTGGTACAAATGTGTTTTAATGGTCTTTGGCAGCGGTCGGCAAATTTTTTAGGCAAAGGGCTAGTCGTATTTTTCATTTCCCCATCCTCTCACTTCGCAAAAAATATTGAAGATATTCTGGGGATGATACAAAAGTCTCAACGGCTGAAAAATTATCGAAGCAAATGTGGATTCAGTAAGTATCAAAATGCTTTATAGACAAGTAATGTCATGTCAGATGAATTGATAACTGATTCCTTAAGAAAAATCACTTTGATAATCGTTGTACTCGTAAACAACAACAGGCTTTTTTTAATGTTCGTTTTTGCTTTCAAATACGATTGATTCAAATATCCCCAAAATAGACATAAGAGAAATCATCTGATTTGTATGAAATTGAGAAAAACAAATAGCAGAAAATATATTGACGCAAGAAAAATGTATAAATCCATTTCACTATATCTAAGACTATGTATTTAATGTATTTCGTATACGAAAGTCAAATGCTCTCCCATCGTAAAGTCGCATACAAAACTTTAAATAAATTTATTGCAACCAGACTTTAGTGTATCTTATTTGTAATTCTATATAATTCTATATATATTCTATATTCTCAATTTGTAATTCTATAATTCTATTCTATCTATGAGCAAGTAAATGGGTTTATCATGGGTTTTACTTCGGCTACACTAACAAAACGTTAATTGCACTTTGATAAGTATTATCCCATGAATCAGCAAACAAAATTTGACACCACTATCGTTGAGGCCAAAAATAGCTGAAAATGAAGACAGAGGGCAAGTGGCTACATTAGTGCGTTAGTGGGACTGGGAGATTGATGCAACCCGTCAAACAGTGAAATAGTATTTGAGAAACATGAATAAACAGATTAGGAATTAGAAATCGCCTCCGCTGGCTACGCAGCGGCAAATAATGACGCTAAAACTCAGTGCGATCATTTAAGGTGAATTTTGGCAGTATTTTGATATGAAACCCTAGTTTACAAGTTGGTTCAACATCCGTTTCATGTGTCCCATCAATTTTTCTGGACGAAAATCGAGGGTAGAACTCAATTTATGCCTACACGCACGTCTTCGTCCACCATGGCGAAAATTCCGGATAACTGACGAAAGACAACTCGTAAAGTCTTAGATTTATTTGTGAAAGTTTGCTGAAATATATACTGTTTTTGCACGAAGCCGTAATTTCTTTCGACGAAAGAACCCGTACACGAAGCACTTACACACGGATAAAGATAAACACGTTTTATTTGCAATTAAAGTATACTTGCGGTGATCTCCGTTCACGTTGAGATCAATATGATAAGAGAGCGATCGATCCGCTGATCGATCGCTTTATAGATGCTTCTCGCAGGAAGCAGGATAGCGCATTCTCTCGTTGCCACGTGCCGAACGATAACGTGTCGGCCCGTGATTGGTCGAGCTGGTGCGTGGGAGAAACGCATTCTCCTAGACGTATGCGGGAGAAACGCATGCGAGAATTCGCATGCCGACGTGTCGGAGTCGACATCAGGATTACAATTCGATTTGACCGTTTATTGCGACAACCATATACCTTTCAATGCTGTACCTATAAATTGCTAAACCTTAAATTGCTTATCAAACCTTTCAATGCTAAAGAAATATAAATTTAAAGAAATTATCTCAGGGCCCTTCACGATTCTAGTCAATTTTTTGTATGGAGTTTGACAGTGGAGGCTGAAATCGTGTAAACACTGCATACAAAACCGCACAAAAAACTAGCCTACAATTTTCAGTCTAGAGTATTCTAGCCTCAAAGCTAGAATTAGATTAGAGTACCTGCTCGAAAAATGGCAAAACAAGGTGGTGTCTACATTTATCCCAAGGTGCATTAAAGAGATCTGGTGATAGAATCCAGAATCAAAGTGTATGTAGCTTAGGTGGTCTCATAGCATGTTTTTTATAACCAAATTTTGGAAATCACTTTTTGGCAGGAGAGGTGACAATTTTTGTTCAAACAAGCTTTCTGAAGGCATGACGAATACACAAAACAGTCTTAAAATCTTCATTCAGAAACAGAGGCGATAAAAATTAGCCTTCTAAATTCATAAACCTTGGGATAAGCCCACCTATATATTACACTCACTTAGATAGCTGCTCGAAAACTGCTATACAATGCAAACAACTGACAGACTGAAATTTTAGCCCACGAATAGTACGAAAAGTTTCATTCCATTTTTCAAAATCAATCATATCTTTTCGCGGGCCGGATTGAATGTTGCGGCGGGCCGCATTAGGCCCGTGGGCCGGACTTTGCAGACTGCTGATTTGATAACGAAATGAAGTATCAGGAAGGTAAATTCATGAATAAATTTTAACACATACTAATTGGAATATATTTTATCTTTGCAATCACAACCATTTTTACGATGAAACAGATCAATTTTACGAAAAATACATATTTTTGTGACTGCTTCGTTGTACCTATAATGGTGGTATGGTTCCTATAGTCGTCGTATTGTGTTCCTATAGTGGTGGTAAACAAAGATGCATCAAAAACGGTGTATAATATCAATGAAACTTAGTTTCGAAGCTGTTTTCGTATGAATAGCAAGGATTACTGCAATAATTTTGATTTCTTACATAATTTTATCGTAAAAAATTTATGAATTCGGTTGATAAAAATATTGACTAAAGTACTGTATAACAACTGTCGTCAACCCACACGCGTAAGAGAAAGCTTGATGTGAGGTCGATTTTTCACTCAGCCTGATTTTGCGAATTTTGGCCTTTGTTTGGTAAATTACCTACAGAAAACTTATTTCTGTTGCTTATTTTAATGAAAACAGTACGACAAGTACAAATCTAAAATGTCATGTTTTTAATGATTTTATAACTAAGACCACTATAGGAACATGCCTATTTTGCTTACCTATAATGGCATTATCGTAAACGTAATCGTTATCTTAAACACTTAAAAATACGTAAATATGGTCAAAAGGCAGTGAATTTCAGTAAAACAATAACATTTCATAACAGCATTGCAAAATAACATTTCATAAATTAGAAAATAAATAATTGCATTATTACATGGTCGTTTAGAATGTAAACAAAGATGTTTAAAAGAGTTATAGATAATAAAAAGATTCGTTATGAAATCTTTAGGATTTTGGAAAAATGTTGACACATTTCACAAAATAATGGATTTTTCGGTCACTATGTAACAGAATGGCCCTATTTAACTTTTAAACCATTTGTTAAAGGCCAGAGAACATGTCACACTATCATAAATAACTTAACTACTGTTAATTTGTCATATGAGACGCATTTTAGTGCAATACCACCACTATTGGTACCACTACCGCTATAGGTACGTTTACCCTATTGGATTTATTGATGTGGTGTAACGACAAGGAATGTCGACATTCCACAATTGGCTACATTTTTAAAATTTTAGGAAGTACTGGCCGGTATCACGAAGTAATGAACATATTTTAACAGTCATTTGAAGTTCATTTTGGTTTAACACTTTAAGCGCCGTGTCATATAAATTCGCATGACGGTTTTGCTCACCGTTCAGCTTTGCATCTGGCGCTCAGTGATTCTCTTGAGAACGAATGAGGTAGGAAAGAGAGAACGAGAACGACATGTGCTACGCCGCTTATCGCAATGAAACAAAAGAGTGATAACAATGGCACGAGAAACTGTCGCTCTCATCGCTCTCTTGCCATGCGCTACGTGCTAACTCAAAAACTGTGACGTCAGGCCGGCGGTCAAAGTGTTAACCAAGATCATTTCTGGTCTGACATCACAGTGTTACGAGTGGGCACGTTGTGCATGGCAAGAGATCTATGAGAGTAAAAAAAAATCGTACGACTGTTATCACTCTTTTGTTTCATAACGATTGTTTCATTGCAGCGTTACACATGTCGTTCTGATTCTCTCTTTCCTATCTCATTCTTTCTCTAGAAAATCACTGTGCGTCAGAGACAAAGCAAAGCGGTGAGCAAATCCGTCAAACCAATTGATATAACGCGGCGCTTAAAGACGCAAAAAAAGTCGGTCTCGTAGTACAGTCGTCAACTCGTACGACTTAACAACATACCCGTCATGGGTTCAATCCCCAAATATACCGCGCCGCCATACGTAGGACTGACTATCCTGCTATGGGGGGGAATCAATTAGTCACTGAAAGCCAAGCCCACAAGTGGGTACAGGCAGGCAGGCCTTGACCGACATTGGTTGTTGAGCCAAAGAAGAAGAATAAAGATGCATAACCGTACAAATGGACAAATAAATAAAAAAGATCGGATTTTTTGTATTTCATAATAAGAAGAATAAAATATAAAAAAGTCAAATTTATTTCATTTTCAGACCTAATCGTATTTTATATTCACATATAATCCAATTACTCTTTTATTGATTCTGTCATAATTTATGTTTGGTATCGTCTCCGAAAAACTTTGACATGTTTGCTTCAAAATTACTTGGTGCGATCAGAGCCCCTGAATTGATAAATAGTAAAAGTAATGTATATAATGTATTAGTAATAGTTAGGATGAGTAGATAGCACATTTTGCTGGAGATTGATGGACTCGAATCTGGTGCAAACATGACTTTAAGTCGAAATGACTTCCACTCTCACATTCCCAGGCACGTTGATCCAATCGAGTTTCCATGAATTAAGCACTACAAATTACGTAGAAGAGTGATTGAGATAAACAATAAAAATGATGTTATGATTTAAAAAAAAAAAAAAAACATTAACCAAATGCGACCGTTTCAACCAAGGTGCGCATTTCAGAAGCCTGGCAAGTTACTCCCCGAGTTTTATTGTAAGCGTATTCGAGCAGTCGTTAAATGTTTTGACTAGGCACGGGCAAAACGATTCTTTTCACCGAACGCGAACGAACTAGCTCACCAAAAAGAACCGAACGCGAACGACGATTCTTTCGTTCTTTGTTTCATGAGGTTTTTATTCACAAAGAACGCTCGTTATCTTTTTCATTTACCCACCATAGACGCATACTGTAGCCAAAGAAGTACTCATTCTGCGGTTGAAACCAATCATTTAAAAACATTAAACACTCGACTGTCTGGTCAACACAATCCATCGCAAAACCGACCAAAAACTAGCATGTAAATAACTAATACGAGCAAAAATGTCTCCTGCATATATTGTACCCCATGCCTTATACACACTTAAGGATTCTATTTAAAAAAGCTACTTAAATATGGATCAACATGATGAGCGCAATCAATTCAGTTCAGTTCATTCGCGAACAATGACTAATCCGTTCGAACGGGATCGATCTATTGAATTGTATAGGTATAATTTCCATGCCAACAGAACACAGATCGAACACCAGTTCGAACGCGTTCGATGAATTCAGTTGTGTAGGTACGATTTACACACCAACAGAACACAGATCGAACACCAGTTCGAACGCGTTTGATGAATTCAGTCGTATAGATACGATTTCCACACCAACAGCACACGTATCGAACACTGCTGGATAAATTCGACGGCGTTGGAGGAATTGAGTTGTATGGGTACGATTTCAACACCAACAGGGTACATTTTGATCTCTGACGACACGTTCGCACGGTGCGAGAAAGAGCGAGAAAGCAGTATGATTTTGCACGTTTTATTACCACATTTATGTGTGCCGTCGAACACTGAACGGAACGTTCGAACGCGTTCGGTGTAGTCAGTTTCTTCCAAAAGTCCTGGTCGTTCTTTTTGTTAAGAACCTCGTTCGTTCGTGCACTTTACCGAACTGTTCGAACGGTGCGATTCTCGTTCATTTTACACATGCCTAGTTTTGACTATCGTTTATTGTAGCAGGAATGAACAACAAATTAAATCGCCTAAATCAAAATGAAATTTAAACGACTGTTAAAATATGCTCATTTTTTCGTATAAGCTATTTTATTATCGTATAAACTGTCTTGTTTAGGGTAGCAATAAATAATGATAAATGATTAATGATGCCGGAGCTCAAGTCGCTGCAATTTATACAAATCTAAAAGGAGCATTCGAAATTCATGAATTGGGCATCCTTTTGAGGTCTGAGAACAATAAAAAGTCGCTGGTGGCCAGATCTGGAGAATACGGTGGGTGGGGAAGCAATTCGAAGCCCAATTCATGAATTTTTGCCATCGTTCTCAATGACTTGTGGCACGGTGCGTTGTCTTGGTGGAACAACACAACACAAAAGTTGCTTGACAAAAGACGCTCTGTCTCACAAACTAATTGACATACAGACGTCAAATTTTGACAAGAATCATTTGAAGGTTGGTACTATATAAAAAAATATGCATTCAATACTAGCGGCGCCATCTATGTGTAAGACCGGGGACTTATCAGCCAACCTGTTAACAGCATCGAGAAATGCTTCTGTGTGTCTTTTAGTCTATGCAGGAGCCCAGTTACTGGTACCTACTTCATGGACGGCACTGCAGTTAATCGACAAAATCATGCCAAAGAACTGGGCTTGATTCAAGTTTGAACTTTAAACAGTATATCGGTGACGTTGTAGCCAGAGGAATCCAACTACTTGTCGTGGTTATCCGGACAACTAAGGCCGCGGGGCCACGGGGCTTTCTCAAGCTGAGAAAACGTTCTCAAGCCCTCATTTAAGTTTCTCAAGCACTCAAAACATGTTCTCAGACTCAAGCCCGTGGCCGTCGTCAGTTTTTCTCACTCTGAGAAACTGATATAGACACTCAAGCTTTATTTAGAGCTTTAAATAGAAAAACAGTTTTTAATCGCATATTTTTTTAACGTTTTTAATTATAAACATTGAATACATTTTCCAAAGTGATTTCCGATAAACAAATAGCGCAATTCTCCATATTTCAGTTAGCCGATCGCTGCATCGTCAACTTTCTCAAAGATTCTCAAAGATTCTCAAAACCGTTTTTGTTCCGATTCGACAAACGCTGAGAACGAGGATTTCTCAAAAGCACTCATGAGTGCTTGAGAAAATGAGCGCTGAGAATCCCCATGGCCCCGCGGCCTAATGAATTCCGCATCTCAATGTGTATCAAAGCTGTCTTCAACAGCATCGTTCGTTCGGTTCTGGAATATTCGTGCGTAGTCTGGAGCCCAACTAATTCTTCTTCAATTGCTCGACTTGAGTCAATTCAACGTAAGCTTACGCGATATGCCCTACGCCTACTTCCCTGGCAGGATCGCAATAATCTTCCTCCGTATGCTGCGCGGTGCCGTCTTCTAGGCCTTGAACCTCTTTCGGTTAGAAGACGCAATGCACAGTGTTCTTTCATCGCTGGATTGCTAAATGGCTCTATCGACTCATCGCCTTTGTTGCATCGAGTCGATATCTATGCACCATCCCGAACACTTAGGTCTAGAGAAACTCTACGGCTCGCTCAACCCCGTTCCAGCGCTGGTCGGTCTGACCCTATGTTCCGCATGTCGGCTGTCTTCAACACTGTCTCGGATTGCTTCGACTTCGACATCTCAACTCAGTGCTTCAAGGAACGTCTCCGGCTTTTGCCATGGCCGCAGTGAATTGCGATACAAATCTTGTTGATGCTATGCATTTTTTTCAATGTACTGTTACTGATCTTAATTAAGGCCATACGGCCCGTTGAAGATTAAACAATAAATAATAATAAATAGTAATTACGGTACACTGTAACATCAGCACTAAATAAATAACAAAGAGTAGCCAACACCACGAATAATTAAAAACTTTTTAACAGTCGTTTAAAGTTAATTTTAGTCTAACCGAGCTCATTTGTTGCTCATTTATGTTATCGTCAATCGATCGTTAAAACAGTGAAACGACTGCTCGATATCGCACATAGGCAAACACAGGGAAACAATTTGAGCAGTACAGTGTAACCCCGTATCACGAGTTTAATTCGTACCAATGACTCACTCGTCATGCGGGAGGCTCTTTTGCATACAATTTGTATAAAAAGTAAAATAACTGGATCAAGATCAAGAAAAGTGCAGGTTTATAAGGATTATATGCATTACATCGATTATATTGAAATTCTCGCCTTCACGAGCAAGTAAATCGAGAATGCATGCAAGAACAAACTCATCAATATATCCCACACTTGTGAAACACACGCTTATTAGGGAGATACACTACACGCCAAAATCAACATTCTGACCACTTTCACGCCCGAAGACGCAGAGAGCCTCTAATATTGTGAAATAAGAAGGAAAGAAATGGAGCAATTAAACTGAAGACACTATCTTACTTACTCCACCTGTCGATCAGCGCAGCAAAACTCTCAACGTCATTATTTGTTTTGAAATGAATTAACTGGACGTTGAGAGAATGCGCCCACGGGCTGCCCGGGCTTTTATCGATATTTGTATGACTTCGTGAGTTTTGGTCTTGCAGTGGACGTTAATGTTGCACCTCCCTTACACTCTTCCTCCACATTTATACCTGGCCCTTTTGGAAATAGCTTGATATTTAACGATTCTTAGTATTGAAACTCTCGAAATGATTACGATTTCTTAAAGGCAACAAATATTACTCGTTATGCGAGATTTTACTCGTTATGAGGGGTATTGGCAGAGCATTTAGATTTGCTCGCTATGCGAAAAAGGGGTACTCGTTGGGCTGGGTTTTATTGTATAATTAAACAACTTTTAATTTATAATGCTAATGCTCTTGATGATTGTTTGTTTAGCGACGACATAAGACCAGTGGTAAAAAATTAACAAATCAACTCAATCCGTTCTCGAAAGAATCAAAGTGTGCATTAAATCTGATAGCTATCACAATCATCGGATCATTATCGCTATATGCACGTCGAGTTTGGTAAATTCTAGACGTGATTTGTTTCATAAACGTGATTTGCGCCGTTTCGCGACGAGTAGCGAGATAGTTCAAAAATTGAACACCAGTCAACAGTCCAAACAGTTCAAACATTAAAAATCTGCAATGGCTCGATCTTATTCGACCATAACGAGGACGATGTGCCCTAAACTACTGAGGAGTCTTTTAGGATGGATTTGACTAGTGATTTGAAGAATGTGAGAAGAAATTGTGGGTCAGAGAATTTTCTCGACTGCCTGCGTATAAATGCTAGCATTTTGTTCGCTCTATCAATAAATTCGTTATGGTGCACATGAAAGACAAGTTTACGGTCAAGAGTAACTCCTTAGCCTTTTACTGCACTTGCAGTAGTTAAACGTTAAACAATTTGAACGATTAAACGACATGGAATAACATTCATCCACAGAAATTTGTAGGTCGTTGTTCAGGCAGCAGTCAGAAATAAAGTCAATCAATGATTGCAGGACAAGTCAATCACCAACACCTCACATGAAAAAAAGCTTGAAATCGTCCGCATACAATGAACATGAACTATGAACAAAACCACAAGGGTCCAAGGTTACTAGGTCTGAACTACCTAAGGTGTCCATAGAGCCACTCCACTAAAAGACTAGAAAAACCAAGTTGAGCAAACTTCGCCCACAGCAATTCTCCCGATCAAAAGCAGCCTTAAGGTCAGTATAGATGACATCCGTCTAGGCTTCCGAAATAAATGCAGCGTGGTTGTGAGATACAAACTCGACTAAATTGGTGGTCATACTTCTTCTTCTTCTTCTTCTATTTGGCGTAACGTCCTATGCGGAAATGCCGGCCTATACAGGCTTTTGAGACTCAATCATTATGGTGGTCAAACTGCGACGGGGAAAGAACCCGCGTTGTTATCAACAAGCGGCAACTGCTCAAGAGCGAGTTCTGAACGACGACTTCAAAAACCTTAGCACCTGTAGTGAAAGTAGTAATGCCATGGTAGTTTTCTACTAAGGTTTTATCTCCCTTTTTATACACAGCAAACATGTTCCATGCGTCTAGAAACATATAAGATACGAGTGCGAGGTCCGACCGAAACTTCGCTACATTTGGCAAGAACTGCGGTCGGAGAGCCACCTGCTTGAGCGCCCTTAGCACAGAATCTTTAATTATATTTTTATTGTTATGCCACGCACATCACCATCGACAACGTCGGAGGGCACGTTGTTTAAGAGCAGCGTTCAACGAGAAGCCAGAATCTTCCGTGGCAAACGCGCCCATGAAAAAATCGGCAAATAAATGGCAGGAATCCTCTTTGTTACACGAAGATGTTCCATTATAGGAGTCTATAGCTGGCAGGGGGCTGTTTTTTCCAATTTGTGTCGACATTCCTCCAAAATTTTGTCGTTTTTTTTATTTAGGAAAACTGTATTAGAATCAAAATATGAGAGTAAAGATGTATATAGCTTCTATAAACATTGTGGGCAACGATGACCCTCAATCTCGATTGCTGTGTTCTATTGTTTTGATAAAACCGATTACAGGATTATTTGTTTCGTTTTTAGCGGTTTAATTGAGCATTAAAACTACGGTGGATCGTGTCGTGGACGTTTTATAGGGGAAAATGCAGATAAGTGTTCCTTAAATTTCCAGTTGAATACATCTAGTACATGGTTTAAGTCCGGGTTTCCCTCAAGAAATGACCAGAGGATTGCAGTAGATCATTTAGAAGAAAAGCAATAATGCGGCTGTTGTTGAACATGCCTCATTCTTGATGTGATGTTTTGCCCTCCACGTCCGGTAATTTATTTATTTATTTATTTATTTACTCCATTAATTTCATCTGGCTTCCGTAGCCTACATACAATACTTAAGGGCCCATAAGTTTATGGTTGTGTTTTAAAGGGTTCTCACTACAAGAGAAGGATATAACAGTGCATTTACTGACGTTAACAGATAACATATTCACAGAACACCAGGATTGGAACAGCAAGACAGAGTATTGCAGTTTAAAAAAATCACTACTATTTCTGATCGCAGAGTACATTTTTATATCGTCAGCATATAATAACATTGAACATTCCGACACTGCCAAAACTACGTCGTTGATGAAGGTATTAAACAGTAACGGACCAAGTATGTTTCCTTGAGGGACACCAGCAACATTGGAGTAATCTTGCGACATACTATCTCCTATCTTGATGATCAAGCTACGATGGCAAAGATAAGAGACGATCCATTTAATCAAATCACAAAGGACGCCAAGTTTCAACAGCTTCTATGACAAAGTAAGATGGTTAACGCGATCAAAGGCCGAATAGAGATCGGTGTAAATAGCATCGACCTGAGTGCCTTTATCAAGATGCGAGTAGCAATAATGAAAGAATTGCACAAGGTTGGCAGCTGTAGAACGGCCGGGGTAGAAGCCATGTTGAAGTGGAGTCAAATAGTGCATCACGCCTCGAAGTAGACTTTTTTGAACAAATATTTCAAAAAACCTGGCTGGCTGCCAACCGGACATTCTACAGCCTGAAAAATCAGTTCACCTCAAAGAACCTGTCGCGACGGACGAAGCTGGGACTATATAGTACCTATATAGTACCAGTACTCACATACGCCTCTGAGACATGGACACTGTCCATATCTGACGAAACCCTCTTAGCCGCGTTCGAGAGGAAGATGCTCAGAAGGATACTTGGCCAATGGAGGAGCCGCTATAATGACGAGCTATACGAGATGTACGGCGACCTCACTGTCGTACAGCGTATCAAGCTCGCCAGGCTCCGATGGGCTGGCCATGTTGTACGCATGGAAACGAACGACCCAGACCGTAACGTGTTTTTAGGCCGTCCACAAGGACAGAGGAGGCGTGGTAGGCCCAAATTGAGGTGGCAAGATGGCGTGAAGGTGTCCGCCATTAAGGACGGAATAACGGACTGGCAGATGAAGGCGCGAGACCGTGAGCGGTTTCGGACACTCCTGAGGCAGGCCAAGACCGCAAGGCGGTTGTAGCGCCGGATAAGTAAGTAAGTAAGTAAGTAAGTAAGTAAGTAAGTAAGTATTTCAAAAAGCTTGCTATCTGCGCAAAGCATAGAGATTTGGCGGAAGTTTGACAACACTGATCTATCGCCTTTTTTGAATACCGGAAAAGCCAAAGCTTTCTTCCATACAGCAGGAAAATACCCTGAACGGAGTGACTTGTTGTACAAACAAGTCAAGGGTGGAGCCAAGGATCCGAATCACTTAGTTACAACAATACCGGGTATGTTGTCCGGACAACACAACCTAGACGGCTTCAGTCCCAAGGCAGCTAGGAGAACATCTTCGACCCAGTAGGACGGCAGAGGAAAGCAGAGGAGTGTTGTAGGGAACTGGTAACGTTCTGATTTGGCTAAGCCGTTCGACAAGCGCAGCTCTATAGGCAGATGATGACAATCAATTGCTACTATGATAAAAAGTGATATTGCCGGCGGAGAGCGTTGTTGCAGGATATCGTCGTACAAACAAATCAAATTGAGGTAGGTATTCGATGCATTATTTATTTTGATAATCGGGTACAATCTGTTACTATTCATACAATCAAGAAGAAGGCAGCAGTTGTTCGTTATCCTCGAGTTTTCATAATCAACTTGGAGCGTAAGTAGATTTGTTTCATCGGACATCCAATTATAACAAACACATTTCGTTAGTTTTACACGCCACGTCGTCAATAGTCGAACAGATAGTCGGGGCGAGTACCGGCTTCGAACGACGAAATCCGTTCGACGCTCATGAGAGAATGAGAATCATGAGATACAACTGTCAAGCATTTAAAGACGTTTTTATCTATGATTCAGGGATGGTTAAGTTTTGAATTTTGATTTTTTTTGCCGTTGGTATTGGATTTCATTCGTTACATCATTATTGGATGGTTTGTTATCAATTATAAGGCAGCTTTACTCACTTTTGTTAAATTTGAATTCAAGTTATTTCAAATGTAGGAGGGACGACAGGATTGGAATTACTTTATATAAAATGTATAAAAATACTGATTAATTTTATTGTAACGAGTTATTTACATGGTGATATATGTGATATATATATAAATATATATATTTATAGAACTTTATTATTTAAGATATTTTTATGTATATTTATTTTCAGATATATTTTATGTTTTTTATATAAATTTTCGAAACTGAAGAAAACTTTTTTTATTGGAAATAGATCACAAAACATTTTCAAAATGTTACATACACTGGTGGACATAAAAATAGGAACTTTTTTCTGTGACCGAAAAACATAGTGCTTGTCGGAAATATTTGGTAGCCCTGAAAAGGTCTGTTTAAGTGGTTGTTGGGAGGTGGTGTTGCGGTGTTCAACAGAGCGGAAACATATTCTAACGGTCAATGTGTTGACCGTTATTCGCTATCACTTCCTCAAAAAAACACACAACAAAGTTTTTTCCTATCTTTTTGTCCACCAGTGTACCTCTAAGTTCAATTCACTTCAATCATTTAAAGCAAAATTTAAAGCAAAACAAAACATTGAAAACAACATTCGTTCCAAATCCGCAGAGCAAAACCTCGCGGATTTCTCCCCATACAAACGGGAACGTTCGACCCCGGCAGGTAGAACTCATTCTTTCGGGCGCTTCTTACGGTCTCTCAATGGTACGTTATTTTAAAACTGAGCGTCAATTGAGCGCCTTCTGACAACCGCGGCGAACGGATCTCGTCGTTCGAAGCCCACCCAACAGTCAAAAGCCGAAGATTTTATATTGACCTTTCGTTTTTTCTATCTGTCTCTCGCTCTAATTTGAGTGATTTTCCCTTCGTGAGTATCCACGAGCTCCCTCGTGTGGTTGTTGTTGTTGGAAGGTGAAACCGAAACCCCTTCGTGCGCTGCCAAAATCAGCGAAGAACGAAATGGAGTGGCTCAAGCGAAAAAACGAAAAAAAATGACGAACGAGTGTGCTGTGACAATAAAACACACACGCACAAGGCGACACCCGAAATCTGGTGCGATACCGGCTTTCAGTGGAGCAAGTACACACATGCACACATTTGACCATACCAGCGCTCTGTTCTAGTGCAGGTAGTTTTCTGCAGTCCACGGTGATACTGCACACAGCCACGCACTTGGCGATACAAGCTGTGTGATGCGGTGCGGTGGACGGTCAGAATTCAGTGGTGCAAATACACACATGCAACTCTTGGCGACACACGCTCTGCTGTGCGGTGAGAGTTGTGTTCTGTGTCCAGTGGTGCAAATATACACACACACGCTCTTGGCTACACACGCAGTACAGCGCGGTTGGCTTGGCAGAAGCGCATACACACATTCACGCAGTAGGCTTCACTTTCAGTCCAGTGAGGTTGGTGCTTGTGTGGTGTTTCAGCGCTTGGCGGATAAACCCCGTAAAAAATGGAGTTTTGTTTAATTTGAGGTAAGTAAAAGTGATTAAAATTATCAACCAACATCCCCCCTTCTAATTAATATCATTTTTCTTCCATTTCATGTGTGTTTCACGGCGAACGGAGACAACAAAAACCTGTGGCTGTGTCGTAGTGTTGGAGCAGGTGGCCCGTACAGTGCAGCGAGAAAAACCAGGAGCAACAGCGATGAGGAGCAGAAAGTACTGTGCTGAATTTGTTTTTTTTTTCACTGTGCGAGTGTAAAAAGTGTTTTTTTTTTAAATTATGTGCGTTGATTTAGAATTAAGTGCAGTGGTTATTGTGCAAGTGTTGTGTTTTTTTGTATTCTATGTTGGTTCGATATTCAATAAATCGAATTACTATAGTATAATGGTGTGCACTGTATCATTTCGGAAAGAAATCCTGGCAAAAAAGGGGGAGGGGACTACCCAGCCTACAATTTCCGAAGGCGCCCCGTGTAAAAAATGTTTACTGTAAGCTTTCCTTAAGTTTTTACACTAGCAGCAGCTAAAGTAAAAACTTTCAGTGCGGCACAAACCGACGCACACATTCAAATGGTTGGATTGCTGGTCCTGTTTACGCATACATTTGTATTTATCCCTCCCCTTATATTTTCGGATTGCTGTTTGTAGTAGTGACGCTTTTTCTTTTTGCTTTATGCACACTTTCGCATGCTGTTTATTGGTGTTACTCTTTCCACATACGTTTTGGAACACTCACACTCTGTATACGGCAGGATGCTTCACCCCTTCCAAATGCTGCGGTTGCTTTCTGTTACCCTTCCTCTCGTTCTTCCTTCTACCCTTTGCGCTAGGATATCCTCGACTGGTGCTGCGCGTGTTCAGCCGGCGCCTGTCTGGAAATGACGTCACGGACTGATGCTGCGCATGTTTAGCCGTATCCTATGCATCCTTGAAGTGCGCTCTTCTACGTAAGAACTGTGATGATATCTGTTGATGAAAATTAACCAATAATTAAACCATGTGTTTAAAAAAAAACAACTAAACAACATTTTGCACATAGGATGATAGAAACGCTTACCTTGATATTTTAAAACCGGACATCGTCCTTCCGTGGGCAACCGTCGATTAACATGCGCGTGCACCTGTAACTTTTTAGACGACGAGCGTTAGTTGAATGTACCCATTGAAGCACACACGCGGATAAGAAACTTACCTTAGAAATTTACAAGGATAAATCATTCCATAATTGAAGAAGAAGGAACACGGCACAAAACGTAAACGAGCAAAATACGGGGCACAAGAAATCACACATCACTCCAACACATCCTTCCACAGTGAAAGTTCTGGACAGACTGAGGATGCCTAACACCCGGATGAGCGCGATAGCAGAAAAATCATGGGAGATCAAGAGAGATGGGTAGTCTTGGTTTAGCGGAATACGCATGCAGATGCATGCGTGTGTGTGACTCGAAGGATATCGGTTTCCCCTTCTCCCGTCTTTCGTTCATAGGCCACACGATCGGCGTTGTGCCGTCCAAAATCTAGAGAAAAAAGACATGCTCTCTCGCTTTGGCACACAGGAAAGTTTTTCAATAGCTTCGGTTTTGCTGGTTGGGTAATTAAACGAAGGTTCGTGCAGACCCCCGTTCGGGTTTTGCGTCGGCCTCGGGTTTGCTTCGGCTTCGGGACCCGACGGATCACTTGAATAATTTCGCCAATTCAAGTTCTTATTCAAGCGCGTATTCAAAGGATCTCTGAGTGCTGGTGACCGGTGGGAGGCCTGTATAAGCGACTCCTACTTTTTCTTCTTCTTCTGCTTTGGCACAACAACCGTTGTCGGTCAAGGTCTGCCTGTACTCACTAGTGAGCTTGGCTTTCAGTGACTTTTTGTTACCATAGCAGGATAGTCAGTCCTACGTATGGGGGTACGGTCGATTCGGGGCTTGAACCCATGACGGGCATGTTGTTAAGTCGTGTTGTCGTGACCGTTGACGACTGTACCACCAGACTGGCCCAAGTGACTCCTACACTATTTTAAAATGATAAATGTCAACTTCGACTCTTACCAATAGGAAGAAGATGAAATCACAAAAATAGTCCAAAGAAACCACAAAAATTCTCAAAGAAGAAAATATAAAACCGGTGGAAATAACTAAAAAACACGAAACAGACACATTATGACGAACAAAATGCTGATTTGCTACACCATACAAAGTTTACTTAGTCAATATATTTGAGTTTAAAGTGCAGTGATATTTATTCAGGTTTTAATGTGACTGTTTGGCGTACGCGTCCGTGTATTACGAATCCTTTTACGACAATGGGGCCCTTCACGATTCTAGTCAGTTTTTTGTATGGAGTTTGACAGTTGGAGGCTGAAATCATGTAACCACTTCATACAAAACCATCCCGCTGTGCAAAGCGGCGGAAGAACTCATGACGTTCGGAGAATTTTCTCATGCCTTCCTTTTCTCTCCAACGGCAAATTTGTCAAGCAGCTCGTTGAGCTACCCGTCCCTGGCTCTGCCTCATATCCCTCGCCTGAGCGCACTGTCGAAGGTTTGGATGTGTTGGTGTGTCAGACGGCCAATCGCTGTCAGCCGTCGTCCGTGCTTTTTTCCTCCATAGCGCTATCTCTTTCTGGCGTGTGGATAATGCTCTTGAGTTACTGTGGCGCTTAAATGATTAAATGATTAATGGCAAATGATTATCCAGCCACGGGGCCCCAACGACCATCTTTCGCGGGCCCTTGTCGCTAATACTCTGTCCACTTGTACAAATATGCCATACTACATACTAGAGATCTTCGACGACCGCCTAGTCCGCCTACCGGTAGATCCGCCGCTGGTTCATGACGGTGTTTTTTTATTGTGGAGGTGCATCTTTCCCCCTGCCTGCAGCGTATGCATCGGGCAGGAGACAGTGTGACAGTATGCAAGTTGCCCGGTGGATAGGAGCAATCCCGCGGCACCTAATTCCTCACATCTACATGCCCGTCGTGGGTTCTAACCACGTATGAACCGTCCGCCGTAGTAAGAGCAAACTATCCGGCGACGTGATACTGAAGTCCTGAAAAGGCCAATATGATCGCGTAGGCTATTACGCCAATGATAATAATAATAAGAAGAAGAACTTATCATAACAGTCCACACCCGGGGAAAAGTTTGTCTTGACTTTGTTGCTGCAGGATCTACCGTTGTGACGAGACAAATGCACGGAATGCACTCGACCAAAACATGAACCTACCGATCCGAACCCATTCCAAGGTATTGCCGGTCAATCGGCGTCATGATACCGACTCCAAGCCAACAAGCCGCCAGATTCTGGACGGACAGGTGCAGCACCATACGCTCACCGTAATAAACAGATGCAGAATGCTCTTTTGTATGAATTCAATTCAAAATGTTGTTTCCACTTGCGTCCGCTAGCTGAATTAGAAATAAATGTGCAACAAATCACACGCACGTTTGCTTAGATCGTGTGTCTTTTTGATACCCCCAACAGCAGAGCCGATCGCAAAGATGCCAATGCCAATGGTTGTGTTGTCTGTCAGGTAGCGAGATCGAAAATGCGTGGTATTTTGTAGCCGCAGCGGATGAAAATGTACGCATCAGAATCAAATAGTTTTGGGGTTTCAAAACGCACGCACACACACAAACACACAAACACGCGCGCGCAAACTCACACACACACACACACACACACACACACACACACACACACACAAATACACACACACACGCGCGCGCGCGCACACACATGCATGAACGCGCGCACGCCAGCACGCACGCACACACACACGCACCCCCGAAGTCGCGCAAGCACGCACTCCCCCCCCCACTAGAAAAACCCCCCCCCCCTCCCCCCCCCCCGCATGATTACGGCTACCTTATCGGTAGATCGGTTGGTTCAGCTTTCTTGTAGCATCCTCATCCCTAGCGCCGGGCGGGGTGGGGGATCGCGACATGATAGAGTGAACGGCCACTTTCCATGCGCTGTGTGTGTGTGTGTGACGAGACCCGAAAACGCGAGACAGATTTCGGCACATTAAAAAAATATTTTATTGCCACTATACACTGTGCTACATGATGCTTAGAAGGTCGTTGAAGCATCAAACATGTTCAAATTAAAAAATATTAGATTAGTGTTAGACGTTCTCCTACGCTTGTTTTAAATAGGCTTCTTCACCCTCGATTGCCACGGGCATCGAATGGTCTCATCAGCAGCGGCACGAAATAAAATAAACCATTAATACACCGATAACACTTTGAATCCCAATCCAGCTTCTCCCACAGCGTCTCAAGGTCACACACAAATTAATAAATGCTAACACCCACCAATAACAATACACAACCGCAATGCACATATGTGAACCAACGCATACACCGCAACAGCCAATCAGCTGGCGGCGGAAAGCACGGGCAGAAGCGCCGCAAGTACAAGTAAGGCAAGGCAGGGTGAGGGAGGGAGAAGAAGCGGACAAAAAAATGGGCGCCAATTTTTTTAAATTTTTTTGACCGTTTTTTTTTGCTCCGCCGCCATAAATAGTTCGTCCATTTCGCCAGCAGATGGCGCTAAACTTGCTCGACCCAGCGCAGGAATCGCTGAAGTCCAGCGCGGGGAACGGGCCAAAATCTGCGCTGGCCAGCGCAGATTTTGGTGCATTTTCTGCGCTGGAAACTGCTCGAATTTGCGCAGCGGGTAGAATTAGAATCGAGTACCTGCTCGAAAACACGGGTTTGCTTACATTTATCCCAAGGTGCATTAAAGAAATCAGGTGATCGAATCTGGAATCAAAGTGTATGTAGTCCAGGTGGTCTTATAGCATTTTTTTTATAACCAAATTTGAATATCACTTTTTGACAGAATGAGTGAAACTTTTGCTCCAACGAGCTTTCTGGAGGCTTGACGAATACACAACACACTCTTAAAATCTTTATTCAGAAGCAGAAGCGATCAAAATCAGACTTCTAAATGTATACACTTTGGGAAAGGCCCACCTGTATATTATACCCACTTAGATAGTTGCCCGAAAACAGCTATACAATGCAAACAACTGATAGGCTGAAATTTCGATCTACCAACATAAAACGTAAAGGACCCCATACAAGATAAAAAGATATAAAAAACGATCCAGTACTAACGATAAATACCCATAAATTTGTGGAGACCTTAACGCACTACACCGGATGTGGAATTGTGCCATTGCTAATCAAGCAGGTATATGTTCATTGTTGAAGAAATACAATAGTTTTCCATGTGTTACCCAGACTCTGCCACATACCTTCCATCAAACTCTAGACAAAGCCCGTCTACATTAGATGTCATTGTAACAGCTAACAATATTGATATTTCTACTCCAATCACACTCACCGAACTTGCTTGCTGCTGAACCATTTGACAATAAAATTTCAAATAAAAAAATATATGAGTAATGAGTAAACCCAACCAATTAGAATAAAACTACTCCAGAGCAAATTGGAGCTTATTCAAAAGTAAATTAACAACCAATAATAACATAACTGAAATGGATCTGTAGTTGTGGAGTTCAAACGGATCGTTTTGGACATTAGCTCACTCCCGGTTCATTACGTTGAGAACGTAGGTTGCTCAAAAGCACTCATGAGTGCTTGAGAAAATGATCGTTGAGAAACCCCATGGCCCCGCGGCCTACTAAACCTGTCAGTTAATGCCAAATCAGCAGTCTATGAGAAATGAGAACATCTCCAGGCTCAACCATGGTTTATTGGTTGTTTCTGATTTTTTGTTCAATGGTTCCCACAGTTGTCTAACTCGTTCCCACGATTTATTGAGCGCTTCGCATTTTTAAAAAAATTGGATTGTATTGATGTCCAATAGGACAATAACAAGATTATGAGGAAACTATACAAAAATATATGGTGAACGGTGAAACGGTGAAACGGTGAATAAATCGTGAGAGAGACCCAAAAAATTACATGATTCACGAGGTGAAAAGATGCAGTACGTGTTAACGAGCAAACCAGATAGTCAGTTATAGTGTAGAACGTCGATTATCCGGGTAGCTCGGGACCGGACGGTTACCGGTTAATCGATTTGCACGGATAATGGTCCAAGAAATGTCAAATTCATATAAAAATTATAAAATTCACTAGTGTTATGATTAATTCCCCGCTGCGCAAATTCGAGCAGTTTCCAGCGCAGAAAATGCACCAAAATCTGCGCTGGCCAGCGCAGATTTTGGCTGCTCTCCCGCGCTGTTCTTCAGCGATTCCTGCGCTGGGTCGCGCAGTTCGGGCAGTTCGGACAGTTCGGGCGGCGGCGGAGCAAAAAAAAAAAAAAACGGTCGAAAAATTTAAAAAAATAATGGCGCCCATTTTTTCGTCCGCTTCTTCTCCCTCCCTCACACCCTGGCTTGCCTTACTTGCGCTTCTGCCCGTGCCTTCCGCCACCAGCTGATTGGGTGTTTGTGGTGTATGCGTTGATTCATATATGTGCATTGCGGTTGTGTATTGTTATTGGTGGGTGTTAGCATTTATTAATTTGTGTGTGAGAATTGAGACGCTGTGGGAGAAGCTGGATTGGGATTCAAAGTGTTATCGGTGTATTGATGGTTTAATTTATTTCGTGCCGCTGCTGATGAGACCATTCGATGCCCCTGCCAGTTGAGGGTGAAGAAGCCTATTTAAAACAAGCGTAGGAGAACGTCTAACACTAATCTAATATTTTTTAATTTGAACATGTTTGATGCTTCAACGACCTTCTAAGCATCATGTGGCACAATGTATAGTGGCTATAAAATTTTTTTTTTAATGTGTCGAAATCTGTCTCGAGTTTTTGGGTCTCGTCACACACACACACACAGCGCGGGGAAAGTGACCGTTCATTCTATCATGTCGCGATTCCCCACCCCACCCGGCGCTAGGGATGAGGATGCGCTACAAGATAGCTGAATCATCCGTTCTACCGATAAGGTAGCCGTAATCGATCATGCGTGGAGGGGGAGAGGGGTGGTCTAGTGGGGGGGGTGGGTGTGCGTGCTTGCGCGACTTCGGGGGTGCGTGTGTGTGTGCGTGCGTGCTGGCGTGTTCATGCATGCGTGCGCGCGCGCGCGTGTGTGTATGTGTGTGTGTGTGTGTGTGTGTGTGTGTGTGTGTGTGTGTGTGTGTGTGTGTGTGTGTGTGTGTATGTGTGTGTGTGTGTGTGCGTGTGTGTGTGTGTGTGTGTGTGTGTGTGTGTGTGTGTGTGTGTGTGTGTGCGAGTTTGCGCATGCGTGTTTGTGTGTGAGTTTGCGCGCGCGTGTTTGTGTGTTTGTGTGTGTGCGTGCGTTTGGTAACCCCAAAACTATTTGATTCTGATGCGTACATTTTCATCCGCTGCGGCTACAAAGTCGATGCATTTTCGATCTCGCTACCTGAGAGACAACACAACCATTGGCATTGGCATCTTTGCGATCGGCTCTGCTGTTGGGCGTATTTAAAAGACACGTGATCTAAGAAAACGTGCGTGTGATATATTGCACATTTATTTCTAATTCAGCTAGCGGGCGCAAGTGGAAATAACATTTTGAAGTGAATCCATACAAAAGAGGATTCTGGATTTGTTTATTACGGTGCGCGTATGGTGCTGCACCTGTCCGTCCAGAATCTGGTGGCTTGTTGGTTTGGAGTAGTTATCATGACGCCGATTGACCGGCAATGCCTTGGAATGGGTTCGGATCGGTAGGTTCATGTTTTGGCCGAGTGCATTCCGTGTATTTGTCTCGTCACAGCGATAGCCCGGCAGCAACAAAGTCAAGACAAACTCTTACCCAAGTGTGGACTTCTATGCTAAGTTCTTTTTATTATTATTATTATTATTATTATTATTATTATTATTATTATTGGCGTAATAGCCAACGCGATCATGCCGGCCGTTTTAGGACTTGAGTACCACGTAGCCTGAGCCGGTGACTAGTCCCTTGCTACGGCGGACGGTTCATACGCGATTAGAACCCACGACGGGCATGCAGATGTGCGGAATGATGGCGGTGCCGCGGGCCCGCTCCTATCCAGTGTGCAACTTGCATACTGCCACACTGTCTCCTGCCCGATGCATACGCTGAAGGCAGGGGGAAGGATGCACTCTACAGTAAAAAAAACACCGTCAAGAACCAGCGGCGGATCTAACCGTAGCCGGACTAGGCGGTCGCCGAAGATCGCTAGTCTGTAGTATGCCGTATGTCTACAAGTGGACAGAGTATTAGCGACAAGGGCCCCCGGAAAGATGGTCGTTGGGGCACCATGGCTGGAGAACCATTTGCCCCCCCCCACCCCCAACACCCCCAACAGAAGCTTAGGATAACAAATTTATGCTTTATGCTTAACATGTTTAGTTCGATGGCAGGCCCCAGGGACTGCCAGTGAACTTTCCAGGATGCCGCTATCATAATCAGCTTGCGTTCTTGATGCCGGCGGAAAGAAAAGTTGATGAAAATCAGCGACGGGCTGAACGTGTAAATGCGAATTAAGGTTCTGCGCGTTACACAGCAAACCCTCCAGCGTGAGCTAGCGATTCTGTAGTCATTTTTACATTGCAGCAATTGAACTAATTGCGCTTTTTTTTGGTTTGATATGTGAAAATGCAACTTCATCGCCGCAATGTGTATAAACGGTTTTTTAAGCGCCACAGCAACTCATGAGCATTGACAACACGCGAGAATGAGATAGCGCTAGGGAGGGAAAGAGCACGGACGATGGCTGACAGCGATTGGCCGTCTGACACACCAACACATTCAAACCTTCGGCAGCGCGCCCAGGCGAGGGGAATGAGGCGGAGCCAGGGACGGGCAGCTCGACGAGCTGCTCGACAAATTTGCCGTTGGAGAGAAAAAGAGGGCATGATAAAATTCTCAGAACTCCATGATTTCTTCCGTCGCTTTGCGCAGCGGGTCACTTTGATTTAATCGATTAATCGTTTGTAGAATATTATTTTATTCAATAACTGTAGGTTTGGCAACTTTTCACGGGCAAACATGAATTTCGAAAATACCACTAAACACTACAGAGTTGCACAAAAAACTGGTTGCCCACTTGACTATCGCTGCAAATGTTCGCCGTACGTTTGAACAGCTGTCACATTTATGCGCACGGTTAAGCCGCCCGCCGGTTAATCCGCCCCCGGATAATCGACGTTCTACTGTATTTCCATTGTCATTGTTGAGTGGACAATATGCTAACATATCGCTAACTGCATCTACACTATTAGTGCAAGAGTGAAGGTGTCAAATTTTATAGGGAATTGACACGTCGCACGCAGATTTCTCCATGATTCACATTGATTTCGCAGATTCTATTGCACATTGTGAACAAATATGCTATTTGTGTATACACGCTTTAAAAGGCATGGGTGTTTGAATGTATATAGAGTTTCGTCCTGATTGTCGGATTCTTTCATAGGCCTCTCTGGAATCCCTCAAGGATGCGTCCTTAGCCCCCTTCTTTTCCTTTTATATGTCAATGATTGTACCTCTATACTCGCTCGTGATGGCTGTCTCCTGTACGCCGACTGCGTCAAGATTTTCCTCCCTGTGCCCTCGTCTACTGATTGTGGTAATCTCCAAACTGTGTTGAATTCCTTCTCTGTTTTGTGTAACAACAATGGCCTTCACCTTTGTCTTAATAGGTGTTGCTTTATTTCATTTATCAGATCTGCGTTGATTCTGTTCAGTTATTCCTTATGCGATACTGTCATACGTCGAGTATCGTCGGTAATGGATCTAGGTGTGTGCCTGGATGAGAAGCTGTCCTTTAACACACATGTTGTTTCACATGATTGTTTAATACAACTGATGTCATCAACAAGGCCAATAAGTCATAGGGACTCATTATAAGACTCGCTTCCGAAATCCGCGATCCCCTATGCTTGAAGTCTCTGTACTGCTGCTGGGTCCGACTTATCCTAGAATACGCTGCAGTTGTTTGGTCTCCTACAGGCTCGAAAGCGATGACCATGCAGGGGAGTGTCCAGCGTAAGTTTAGTCGAGTAGCTGTTCGACGCTTCCTTCCCAGTACTCATCAATCCCTTCCTTCATATCCTATCCGCTGTCGCCTTCTTGGGTTACTCCCCATCGAAGAAAGACATTCCCACATCCATGAATGT